>NC_079369.1:10099693-10257193 GCF_021018895.1 Seriola aureovittata | reverse complement strand
GTGGGAGGCCGAGGAGGAGGGGACGGAGCCAGATTGGAAGGAAGGGAGCAATGGATGGATGGACGGATGGATGGGAGAATGGATGGGGGAGGGCACCATAGCGCTGGCAGGATGCCTCACCAACGCTCACATGATCCCACCACCACATACGCCTAATCTCTCCGCCTGGCTGAGAACATTAGATCATCAGTTGAGAAAAGCCCCTGTTTTTTTTTTCTGCACAGCTGTGATTTAGGCGATAGAAATAGTTAATGGTGAGAAAAATGAAGATATTCTGTTACTGTTACATAAACAGCAAACTATCCTTAGCTGCTTCAAGGACACCTGTTCCACTTTCTGGCTGCCTTGTTGGAGATAAACAGCTAAAATAAATGTGTAAAGCCCAAAATATCAGTGCTACAGGAATAGCACGTCTGTATCGTTCCTCTCTTGTTGAAAACTTAAGGAAAAAGAAAGATGTTTTCCCCATTAAGCCATACGGCTGTGACAACACAACCACTTCAGCTAGTGAAGTTCTCTGACCCTAAATTCTGCCCGGTAGTGAACTCTCCAGTGAACTCACATGCACTATCCCTCAAAAGAAGAGAAATGAACTTTGCTTCCTTTCTTTCCATACCCCTTTCTCTGTTGTACAGAACATACTGTATTTCAGATATGTAGGCCGTCGCTGCCATGTTGCATCCACAAACCTGGCAGTGTAATACTTTTTTACACAGAGGTAGAGAGGATCGATGAGGAGGCCAGGGCTGAGACAGGGACAAGATAAAGATTGTTTTGCAAGCGATGGAAAAAAAAAAAAAAAAAAGTTTGGAGCTTAAACAAGAAGAGCTAACACAAGTGTGCTTGCAAAGACTGAACAGGCTGAACAAGCAGTCGTGGAAAACAAATACACAAGTGAACTGACAGACCCAATTCAAATCGAAGCATCTACCCCTCGTGGCTCCTTCTGATGAGGTAACTAACATTAGAGTTCCTGGAAGTCTGGCTGTTTCAAAGGGCTATGGAAAGATGAGTATATACTGTCAACACACACACACACACCCACTCACAGACACACACATAATACACACTAAATCACTCATCTCATACTGTGACCCAGTGAGTGTGACCAGGGTGACCTGACCTCTGGACCTGTGACCAGATCCTAGAAAGACGGCCAGGCTACACAACCAGCTTAGTAGCGGCAGTTAACTTAAGTTTAGACTGTGGGTATCTCAAAAAATAAATAAATAATTTGAGAAACAAAATACCTTCTACATAGACAAAGATAGAAAACAGTTAATCAGGAGATGAGAAAAACTAAGTCAAAATGACTGAGGTAGTAATGGGACTAAGGTGCTGCAACTATGTTAGCAGCCATGTGAGGCTGCACAAAGTTAGCTGATCGCCAAACCGAATACAATTCGGCCTGAAGGGAACATGAACATCTGTACGAAATTTCATTGCAATCCGTCCGACAGCTGTTGAGATGTTTGAGCCTGGACCAACCAAAAGACTGAAATGCTAGCATGGCTGAAAGGGTCTTAAACGTTGTGGTGATTTCACGTTTTAACCCTTTTAACTTCAAACTGAATATAGGCCTACTGAATTTCATCCTATTGCTTATCACCATCTCCCAAAGCATTGTATTGTTTTAGAGTGATCCTTCCAGATGTGAAAATCAAAATCACAGAGTCAAGATTTTCTTGAAACAGACACAAAATTGCTTCACTTTGTTTGTTGTTTAGCTCTGTAGCTCTTGAACGCAATCTTTCTGCAAGTACCTCTAAAGTTGATTTTTTTTTTACCTCATACTGGTATGACCTGAAGCTGTTGGCTGTCATAAAAAATATATTTGTCTGCTTTGAAAACGGGCATGTGTGAGGTAAATTGTGCCCAATTCGTATTTAATGGCTGTATGACCATCTTCGTGGTTTTCCACTGAGGAGGACCTACAGTTGTAAGCACGAGTGTCACATGCTTCTCTCAAGGACACTAGAGAAAAGAATCAGTGCTCTACTGCCCACACATTATCCATACATACACAGTGAAGACAGTTAATAGGCCCAGTCCAACTATAGCATGCGTGTATGTGAGCTCACATCAACATCTCCCACACCTCTTCTCACACAGGAAGGAGGACAAGAAAAATAACTCATCAGGACTCGCGTTGATGGAAGGATGCAGGGTGACAGACAACAGACACAAACCAAGAGAGAAAGCAGAATGGAGAGGGCTAATAGGAAGGGACAAGTGTTGAGGGATAAACAGATAGTGAAGGACGAGGAAATGAGAGCTGGAGGCGTCCTTTTAAGTTGAGTGGCGTCCCAGCTGACCACATCTGAAACCTCAACTGAGACACAAGCTCTTGATTGTAACCTGCAACAGCAAGGCCTTGTTCCTGACACAACGGGTTAAAATAATCCAATGATTTTAAAGACAGGAACTGAGCTGCTGGAGGACAATAAGCTCATGAAATCTGGACTTACATACAGAATCCCTATCAAAATAAAGTCCCCCAAGCACTGGAAGAAATTCATCACATATAGATCATACTGTATATTATTCATATGGAAAACTATAAAATGCAAATAAGTTCCACAGATGAATCTGCCCTGCTGGTTGCACGTTTCTCCCGCTGAGAAATGAAATAAAATAACTTGTTGTAAGAGTACACAGGGATTAGAGGCATTACTGTAATGCATCTGTGCAGTGTTAGCTTTTAGTGCCCAAGCTTCACTCATGTGGAAAATCACAGAGCAACAGTGGTGCAGACAGGTAACATCTTCCACCAACAACAATCCCTGAGTCTGATCGGTGCATTTCTAACCACACACACACGCACGCACGCACGCACGCACGCACGCACGCACGCACGCACGCACGCACGCACGCACACACACACACACACACACACACACACACACACACACACACACACACATATACAGGACAAAACTACTCACAGTGACCATAACCTATCTCTCTCCCCGGGATTCCTTCAGTTGCAGGTGATGCCACCGGGTGCCACATGCCTTGAGGTGCAAGTGTGGCACTGGCAGGATGCCAGTCACTCAGGACCAGGACTCAGACTCGAGTGTTGGCTCGGTGACAAGCTGAAAAATGACGAGTATACTCCGCGAACGGAAGAGTCGCCGTGGAGAAGGGTGGCGGTGGGGGGAGCATCAGTGAAGAGCAAAAGAGGCGGAGTCCACCAGCGCCGGTTATAGGATTACCCAGATTATCCTTCCCCAGAGATCAATCCCACAGGAACTGTTTGCTGCCTGACTGCCGCACAAATCAGCTCTTCTACCACCCACTCATCTCATCTCATCTCGTCTCTCTCTCTCTCTCTCTCTCTCTCTCTCTCTCTCTCTCTCGCTCTCTCTGACTTTTGGTAAAATTATCTGTGCAGAGACACCTGTTGTAGTGGCAGAACAGGGTGACTGGCACAGAGAGGGAGTCACACTTAAGAGTAAAGTATAACCAGACCTTAAAAAGGATCAAGACTGGAGAGCATGGGAAGACAGAGTGACACTGATGGTGCGTTTGTCTACAAGGGTTGTTATGTGTCATTGACATTTCTTCATTTTGTTCCCTTTTTTCTGAATATTAGTCACAGACTCTGTAATATGTAGGTGGTATAAATGGGATGTGAGTGTTGAGAAAGGAAGTGACAAGAGGCGGTTGGAGGCTAAAGAATTCTCTCTTCTATCTCCCTCAAAATATCTGTAATTCGGCCTCATGCCAAGAAATGGCCGTGCCAGCATGCATGCTTAATGGTACTGTTATGGCATGTGGAGTTGCCTGTGTGCACATTGTTAGTATGTTTGTGTGTTTAACGAGTGTTATAGCATTCCAGGAAGTCGGGAATTGTCTTTTTCAATGCTCTACGATGGTCAACCAAACACACAGCAAAGCGAACATCCAGATGCAAACACAGGCCAAAAATATACCTTAAAGGCAATGAGGAACAATACATGACAAACCTTCAGGGAATCTAAATAAACTGCAAAATGCATGCAGGGATAGATTCAATCTTTAATCTGATCCTAGTTACAAGACTGCAGCAATCAGAAAATACTTTCAGAAACTACTAAAATGCTTTTAGTGAATCAAACAGCACTAAAAATCAGCGTGCGAGCAGTGGGAGTAAAGTTTGTTCAACAATAGCTGAGGCAGCATGCATTCTTGGCCACAGAAGTATACCATATCATTATCACCAGAAAATAGCCCTAGCCAATAAATGTGACATTGGCACTGATTTAAGTCTGCAGCTGCTCCTTTTCATTTATCCTGCCATCCTATCAAATGTACACCCTTCCTTGTTTCAAACATTTGCATTAAAAGATAGCATTGAAAACTTGGGAAGCCTTCCCCAGCATGTGAGTGCGTCTATTTTACTTTCATGACTTAACAGAGTTTGCTTGTGCAGAGCACCTGCATGTGACTGGATCAAATGTCTATACAGTGCTTGAAGGATAGCCACTAGTAACCAGATCCCCTCAGTGACAGGGACCTGGCAAGAGACTCAGACTTGGTCGGACACAAGAGGAGACGACAGCCAAGTAGAAGAGACACTTGCCTCTCTTTCAGTCTTAACAAATCCCACAGGGAGAAGCTAAAATAATACAGTCCTTCTTAAATGCATGCTGTTATAATAGTGCATCGTGGCCCACATAACAACTGTCAAATTAACCCTGAGAGCCATAATTAGCATTCATAGATGTATCATGGACTGGGAAGTGGGTTGGGGGTTGGTGGGGTGGTGGTAGGAGTGGGGTGGTATTTGGTAAACCTAAATTTAGGGTACACTCCCATATACATATTATCAGGTACGAGCCTTTGCATTTGTGAGTGTGAGATAGGACTAGCACACTAAAATGGCACTCAGGGTACTCAAAATAGCTTAGTGAGGTTTACAGCATGTTCTTCATGTCTCTCAATGGAGAGGTTTAATGAGACCTAATGTGCTTAGCTGTTACCTGTTGCTGCCATTTGTGCTCCTGTGGGGCACAGAGTGCCATGAAGAACACTTCGCCTGGTCACTCAAATCAACTTCAATTGAGCCATCAATTTCCCCTCATCAATCCCAGTCCTATTAATGGTAATAATGAACTAAATGCTTAACCCTTCAAATCATATACTTGCTTTGGGACTGACTATGGGGAATAGGGCTGTAACAAAATGACTGTTTTCCTTATTGATTCATTATATGAAGAAGTGACTAATGGTTTATTCTAAAAAATGTCAGGAAATAGTGAAAGATACCCTTCACAAGTTCCAGAGAACATGTGATGTCTTCAAATTGCCTTTCTTGTCCAGCAAACAGCCAAAAACCCGACACAGTCAAGTCACACTGATCTAAAATAGAGGAAAGCAGAAAACTCTAACATCTGAGAAGCTGGAACCGGGGAATATTTTTTTTCCTGATAAATAATACGATTAATCAATAAACAGAATTATTGATTAAATTGATTCATCAACTAGTCTTCTCAGCATCATCTGGGTATATCAAAGGACACTGTTTAACTTTGTTTAACTATACAGTAACCAAAATACATTTACTCAAGAATTGCACTTAGGTACAATTTTGATTCATTTTGCTACTTATCACTCCGCTACATTTCAGAGGCAGATATTGTACGTTTCACTCCTCTACATTTATTTGACAGCTGTAGTTAGTTTTCACATTGCGATTTTAAATATAATATCTATGAACAGTTTATAAATATATGTAAACTACCCAACAGTATATGAAGCAGTTCAACTTAGCTCCACCTCGACCAGCTACTAAGATTTAAGTACTGCTTTCATGTTAATGCAGCGATAATAAATATCCAGTAGCATAACTGGATTGTTGTTACATGTAATGAAGTATTTCAATCTTTTATCTCAAACTTATTCAATCACAGACTATACTTATATTTTGAATGGGCGACCAATAATGCTTTCCCATCAAAAATTTGTACCAGTGATGACTGTTAACAATATTGGTTTTACCGACACATCAGCGTCATGTGTGTGTGCAGGTGCAAATTGTAGCATTTTTTCTGCTTGCACTCAGATACACTGTTAGCAGGATATGGAAATGTACTATGTACGTGGAATGTGAGACGTCTTTAGCTGTACATTTGCTGAATTAATTAAAAGCAAACACTGAACAGATCAGATGATTAAATCCACAGGGCTGAGTAGTATATGTTTAGTGCATGGAAAAAATGAGAGTTGCTGTGCGTCCATGTGTGATAGGTATGTTGTTATTGCATAATTAAAAAAGGAACAGCTTACTACATCTCATAACCAAACACGGCTGCAGCCCGTAGGCCTTTCAAGGTTCTCTGCTTGATTAAAGCTGGAATTAAATCAAGGCTTTGACCTTCTTCACTAATGACTAATTAATGGCAATTAGCCCAGAGAATGGCCTCCTTACGCCCCTTCTTTTCCCTTCATCCTGTTCTCACAATTAGCACCCACTCACACACACTGAAGACAAGCAGAGTCTTTTACACTGCCACATAAATACACACACTCAATCAAATGTGCCCAGGAATAAGCCCATGGTGTGCATTGTGTGCTAATGAGTGTGACAGCATTGAAGCATTGCAGGTCTCGGGCTATAGAATCCCTGAGCAAATACCTGCAGATTGCCCCACCCTCTCCACCTGTGTGGTTCATTTAACTCTGAGGGAGTGGGTGGGCAATGCTCTGTGCAGGGATCGGTTGTTAGAGAGCATGTTTCAATGCTGCCGGGACTCCACAGTCAAACAGCAACACCCACATTCTTTAAGTCACATGATATCATGGTCACATTTTGCTGCACAATAAGCTATGCATATAGGAAGTTCTGCATGTTTGCAGCCATGGAAATTTAGGCATGAGCGTGTGATTGGGTGTCTGTCTCTTTCTGCTTGTGTTTGTATCTGTTTGAGTGTGTGTGTGCATGTTTGTGTGTGTGTGTGTGTGTGTGTGTGTGTGTGTGTGTGTGTGTGTGTGCTGGGAGGTGAATCATTGACCTCTGGCAAGTGATGAGAGTTCACATCAACTAGGGTGACCTTTTTCCCCACCTCCCCACCCCCCCTCTACCCTTCACTTCCCCTTTTATTTTGCTCCCTTCACTCTCCCATCCGTTCTTCTTTCTGCCACAACTTCCCTGATTGGTGAGCTAAATTAAGTTCTCACTGTCAAAACTTGGGAGTGGGTGCTCGACAGTGTGTCTAGAATCACTTCCACTGACGGAAAAATAGAAAACCCTGAGCAAAAAAAAAAAAAATGCTGACTGTACTCAATGCCCGGGGCAGGCCTGCATCAAACCTGCTGAAACACAACATGTCTGGGAAAAGCTGAGTGGATCGTGAAACAATCCGCACATAATCACCAAACTGTTTTTTCACTGCTTCGCCTTCGCCTCAGACTCCTGACAGATTCCAAAGGGTGATCATCTCCCATTCAAGAAATGAGCAGAGTTTATGGCCCTATTTTCATATCTGTTGGGTGTGTGGGCTGTGTATGCTAAAATACATCATAAATCATAGTTGTGAGCCAAAACACAGACAAAACAAGACTTGGAATGATCTTTCAGTGGTTGTGGCTTTCACTCAGAAACAGCTCAGTGTCTTTACTAACAACTTCTTTTTTTATGTAATTGCACTAAAATATATGAACTGTCCTCATCTAGGGTTCAACTGATACTGGTTGACAGCCACCACTCTTAGAAGTCGTGTGTTCAGAGTTCATATTTTCTATACTGTAGACTGTTTTAATATTGAAGAATTACAACTACTCAGTGTTTCACTCAAACTGCTATCCACTGTGGGGCAGGAAAGCTGCAACAGCAGCCAATATAGGGACCACAATTGGACAAAAAAAACTCCCCACTGAAACAGAGATTGATGGCCTTCTTGTGTTTAAATGGCAGACTGGAACTTTAAATGAGAAATGTCAATCACAACCAAAGTTAAGTCTTTTGGGTTTTAGTAAAATGTGCCAAATTTTTTTTTTTTTTTTTTTTTACATTTTTGAGACAGTTTTTATGGCGCGACAGACAGAAAAACCTTGGGATTACAGGCG
This sequence comes from Seriola aureovittata, assembly GCF_021018895.1. Lineage (NCBI taxonomy): Eukaryota > Metazoa > Chordata > Actinopteri > Carangiformes > Carangidae > Seriola > Seriola aureovittata. Next base: position 10,249,144 of record NC_079369.1, on the reverse strand, counting down.
GGGGGAAACATGGCTGACCAATATCTGATACTTAATAAAATATCAATAACAGATGAACTTATCTGCACAAAACCACACTGGTGTCCTAATCTGCATAAATCTTGGGATGCCTCTACTGCCTGATCAAAGTGAAGTCTTTAAAGACAGACAACAAAGACTGTGTGGCCCAGGGGGGGCTGCTCTGTTACTTCTGTACACGTTGGGCTTCCCTCTACATGCTCTCCCATCCAGATGTCTCGCTCATTCCCCTGGGAGCCACATTCATTATGGAAACAATTTTCAGCCCCTCCAAATGGTGCCGAGATATCTGTGATAACATAAAGGGGCTGCCTGATTTTGTCTTCAAAGACGGATTTTATTTGTTTCCTGGTAGTGCCACACTATTATCTTTCATTTCCCCCACACAATAGACAAAGGTTTAGAGGCACATGCCATATTTCTACTGCAGTGGTTTGACAGTGAGTGTATCATTCAGGGAGAAAAAAAAACATCACATGATAAATGATGCATGTAGCCTAGTGTGTAACTCAGTGAAGGTTTAACAGAGAGACTCTCTCTCTCAACATAGAGTCTAATCTGAAAATGTTTAGCAGACAAAAACACAGACCTAACACTTATTTGATATATTGTAAGTAGACTATGTACAGTATGTGCTCCACATGTTGCAAACTCCACAGTGGAAACAGAACCAATCCCATTTCCTTGTCTCTGTGGATTTTACGTTGTCACCAAAAAAACATCCTGATAATAGAAAAAAGCCATCAGCTGGGTCAAGGGCAAAGTCACCAGGGTGAGACCAGAGTTCAGCTTTACGGGGCAAAATCACAACACGCTGTCATTCAGCTGAATATAGCCACAGCGCTGACCAGGGCGCGTCTTACACTGGGCTACACTCCTGTTTACCACAAAGTAGAAGTTTGTTTATCAGCAGAAATCCGCCATTCCTCAAGGCTGTTACATGTATTTCTCTCTGGATCTTACGACCATCCCAGACCAATAAATTCTGTTTCTGTCTCAAACAGTTTAGCAAGAGACGCGCGACAAGCGCCATAAATTACATAAGCGCAATTAAAGTGCCAACCTCTGACCTTGCCTGACCGGCGCAACCACGATCACCTGACTTTTGCAGTGGTCGCAGCTTTCGTTTCAGTTGGCACACTTGCAAAAACGATTATTAACAAAGAGAGCAGCAGAACAACCGGATTCATGGACAGGAGTCGGTCGTTTAAGTCCGCGGACGCTTTCGCGCACGGCTCGCAGGCTGGAGAGAAGACGCCATGAAACAAATGCACCCCCCTCTAAGTCAAAACAAAACGCAGCAGCTTCGTGTGGAACAGTACAGTCACACTGCGCTCTACATAGGTCGTTGAGGCGTACTTACTGAGGTGTAAATACGGATCATTACTGTCCATACTGTGCGAGTTGTTGCGTCGATTTCCTACAGTCGGTGCCGCTCCACATCCCAGCGCATTCCTCTCCCAGCGCGACTGAACTCTGCAAGGCGGCTCTACGCGGGGGCCCAGCGAGGGAGGGGGGGCGGCAAAACAGGGCTTCTCCCAATGACAACAGTGGTCGATATCAGGATCCAACACGATCATGACGAAACGTCGCTCCCCTCAGTGACACTGTGTTGCAAGATTTTCCACAGTAAAATGTTACTTAAACGACAGAAAGAAAATATGCTTTTTAATACCGTTTGCCTTTTTTTCTCCTTATCGCCTTTTTTCTACACAACCCCCCTCAATACTAATAATAACTGCAGCCAGTAAGTCTAATATTGTTAACAACATATTAGTGATGCCAGGAGATATGAAAGCACATGACTACCAATTAAAAAAGATTGAATAGGCTACCACAACGTAAGCATTTAATTTTTATTTTACTCCCATTATGTTTATAGGCTTGTGGATATCTTACACGGATTATGATGACCCACTTTTGATGCAGTCTACTGTGTAATATTTACATTCATTATACATTTCTTGCGGTTTAACGAGCAAAAAAAGGATTGTTCATGTTAATCCGTAGCTATTATTAACTTTGATTAAATATGATTGGGTATTGCTTAAGTCTATTAAATCTATAAGTGCACGCTTGTAAAATTTAAAATGCAAAACACTGTTTTTAATCTCCTGCCATCTTCCTCTGAGGGGATCTCTCTAGTGTTTACCTACTGCTATAGTGTGAGTCCTGGTCTGGGTACCCCCCGGAGTCCCCCCACACCCGTGTTCAGAGTGCGGGGTCATGTAGGGGTGAAGCTCTCGGTACCTCAGAAGGTTATTCAGGAGTCAAGCCGCACTGTGGCATTCAGAGTCTTGAACTGCGGAGCGGGCAGACGCTCCGTCAACGCCGGCCTGCTGACCACTCAGCGAGCCTCTGGGCGGCCCCGCTAATGGGACAAGCACCCCCGGGCTCCACCGTACTTGTAACAGCGACCCATAAAAGAGCACAGGAGGATGCTAACCAAGATGAATGGCATTTTTTTCTCAGCTCATTCTACACTAATCAGAGCTTTTCATTTGTTATGGCCTTGCGCCAGCCCCTCCACCGCAGCCTCCATTAGGGCCAGATAACGTATAAATTCATTAAAGTCAAAGAGGGGCATTAAAATGGTCATTTGTCAGATATCTCTTTGTGTGTCCCTAATGGTGGCACATGGTTCGAGGCATTGAGATGATTTTGGTAGGGCTTTTTTCTCTCCATAGCATTAGGAGAGGAACGTGGGAACTGGGAAAGAGATGTGTGTTTTTCTGTTTTTATGAATGGAAGCTTTAAATTTTCAAAAATCAGTTTAGAGCAATCTGTTGGTTTGTTTTTTGAAATGCTTTCTGAAAATAGAAGCACAGTATCAGGCATCTTTGATTCCTGAAACTACAATTTGTGCTTTATTTAATTCTCCCAATTTTTTTTTTTTTTCATTGAATAGGCCAGTTTATTTCTTTTGCCTAATTACAGCAAATGTTTTATTTTGGTGGCTATCCAATCCATCCATCAACTTCAGATTTCTACCCCCCCCCCCCCAACACACCCCACCCTCCAACATATACATACAAACTCACAATCAATGAAGCAACCCTTCGCACTAATCCCTTTATAGTCACAGCACTATTCCCACCAAACAATGTCCCAAAGCCTAATCCCAAACCAAGCACAACAAACCTGGGCCCCCTGCTAGCAAGTCACAGTGCAGCTAACAGAGCAACACAAACCTGAGCAACCAACCGTCTGTTTTAAATCACCTTGTAACATCACCTCAAATGTGTGGCATATGAAGACCATATGTGTTAATGCATGGATTAAAACACAAATGCACCCAAACACACGCAACAAATCTTTTCTTTTACACGCTTTCTCTCTCTTTCTGGCCCACTTCCTCTATTTCTCTGCTTCCCTCTCTGTGTCCGTCCCTCTCTGGCTTCAGGATGGAGGTTCTGGCTGCGTCGTCATGGGAGATGGCTCTCTCCATCTGCCTCTGCTGTCATTAACCCATCTCCATCAGGCTTTATCGGGGGACCCCCGCCTCCCCGCCTCCCCTCCACCCTCCTGGACCCTCTTCACCATTCTGACAACCCCTGCCCCCTGCTCTATACATAAGCCTGAGATGATAAGTGTTTTCCCTCTTTGTGTCGGCCAGGATAAGACAATGCCACACAGCACTACAGAACATCATCCATCTCATAGGTCATCAATCTGGGACACAAAAGATGAAATGTAGCTCGAACTCTCTTTTGCAAAAGGGGGTTTCTCTTTGCTTAGAAGCTCGTCCTCCACCTCTACCGCTCCCTTTCACTGCTGGGTTAGTGGCTCACCAACAAATTCTTCTCTCTTGCATGGCCACATGGGAGGACAAGTGCTTAATGTAAGTCAAGCTACTTGAAGTATTTCTTGATGGCACCAATACATAATTGCAGTTGCAAAAAAGTAAAACAAATCCAGACATTATTTCAACAACTACAGTGAGAAATGGCCTCAAGTATCTTTTAGACATGGAAAGCCTGATTGAAAACAGGCTGTGGATCCACCAAAGTGTCTTAAATTGACATACTTAGAGGCCTCTGCCAGATTTACATTAATTTATTTGGTGGTAAATACTAATTAAAAGCCCTGTGTCACATAAATAACACCATCCCAGCTTTTGTTTCTCCTCCTCTCTGCCTAATTGGGTTCACATTGTCTGATCACCAGCGTGGGTTTTTTGTCTTCGGTCATCGTCTGTAACAGCGTTGTCTCAGTTGGGGTTCTTCATTTTATTTACGTATTTTCTTTTAACAACACATTCATAACAAGATAACCTGCTGAGATTAGCACTGTCTTTCCAAAGAGGCCACGAATCAAAATTACAGACACACACAGCACCATAGAGTTTCTCTGAAATAAAATCAAAATCATAATAATGGTGATTACTGAGATGCATGACAGTTTTATGACACTTTGCCCATCCATCAGTTTAGAGTCATGATACAGCTGTTACTCATTTTTACTGTTTTTAACCAATTCCAAACTTAACCTTTTGTTTTTGCAGCAGCCACACAAGCATTAACTGTAGATTGAACTGGAGATTTGTGTGTACTGTAATTGGAGTCTAGTGGATGATGGTGTGCTATTTTGTCTCCTTCTTGACTCTCTTATGTGCAGCTTAAGTTTTATCATCTTCAGCCATCATGACTACAGATAACAAGAGGCAGAGAGCCTATAGCCGCCCCTGTGTTAAACTGTGTTAAATGCTCAAGTTGGGTTCAAATTGAATGAGCTTGCATTGTTCTTCGTGATCTGACCGACTAACAAACATCTCATGAGTACACACAGCAAGACAATGGATTGAAATTACATGATAGATCTGGGAATTTATTTATTATAACACCATAACATTGTTTAAATGAAATCTGGTCCAGTTGTTTGAATATATTTGACTGCTTTAATCTGACTAAAGTAAATACTGCTACCTCTGATTGTGATCCTTTCCATATTATATCAAAGAGTAAAAGCTAGAAGTATTACATATTACAATTATCATATTAGTATTATCATATTACAATTTGTCAATGTAATGATTGTGTCAACTCTGCTTTGTTTTTTTATTTCAGTGTGAGACAGGTATTCTCAGCTGATGAGAAAATTATAACCTAAATATTAAATTTTGAAAAAAAACAAAAAAAAAACAAAAACATTAACAAACCATTAACATGGACATCATGCTCCAGACAGAAGAGGGAACTATTGCAGCAGCTTCGACAACAACAGAAACGTGACGAAAGCCCCTAATCTACTTCACGCAAATGTTCGTTTAAAGCTTTCTGCCAACATATAGGGTTAACCTGTTAATCTGCTGTCTGCGTCTAGGTCTGAGGGGCTTTACACACAATCAATGATGAGCCCTGAAGACACCGTCCATGCCATTACCACACCACTCCAATCAGACATGCTTGCATTATCATTACCACCAGGACACACGATGTGAGGCAGACACGTGGCTCATATATTTCAGACCTGTGGAGAGCATTTGACACTTTGACTTTGAGGAAAGGTAACCTCAGACTCCAACAAGGTGCACAGTCACACAGTCGCATTAGGGATAAAGAGAATGTAAACAATATACTGCACCAGCGATTCATGAAATAAGATTGCTTACATTAGTAGATTAGGTTTTATGTTACAGGTGGACTGGAGACTTTTGGCAGATGGGTGACCTCTATTAGTCTTTGCCTTGCTGTAATAAGTTAAAACAGACTGGGGGCTTGTTCTCTCAGAACACAGCTAAACCAATCCAGCAGGGAATCAACCAGACCACCTCAGGTTAATCTCACTACGACCTGAAATGTCCATGAAGGATTAGGCCTAGTGTACACCTGCTACTGATTTTTAGCACACAATGTCTCCGTTTACTACTGTGACCGTGCCATTTCAAAATTACCAACAGAGTATAAGAATAACATCAAGCTTATTTCATTACAGAGCCGTACATACGTAACACGTCTATCTGATGAGGCCATAAGACGCAGCTTTTTGGAATATATACAACATGTTGGCACAGCTTTTGTCCAGATGTGTTATGCATATGTCATGGCAGTATTTTCGTTGTTTACAGTGCAGGACCATGTGTGACCATCAGTCACAGCAGTTCAAAAACATTTTGTTCTATGAGCACAGGCGCACACACACACACACACACACACACACACACACACACAGAACCAGACCAAATTGTAGGTGCACTGACATTTGCATGTTCTGATTCAAATGATTAATTATTTAAGTCAATCAGGATTGGGTCACCAAACATCAAAAATCTCACTTTTTAATTTTTCTCCAACATGACAAAGCAGAGATTCTTTGTATAATCTGCTTTGATGAATGTTACATGCAGTTGCTCCCAACAAAATGTTTTATGCCCATAGCGAAACTGATTCATCAAACTGATCCTTCATTGTACGTTTCACGAAATAACGACATATAGGAAGCACCAGTGGAAATCTTGATTTGAAAAGTGAGAAGACATCCACCTGCCGTGCCTATGGACAGAACATCACTTGGGGAGGGGACTTCACCTTTTTCAGGCATTCAGTTTTGGTGCCTTCTGAATAGGTAGCCTAGACTATCAGACACCCTGACACCCCTTCCAAGATGGTTTAATGTCACTTCACATCTTGATCTATGTGACTCTGACAGCTCTCACGTGACTGCATGAGGCCTTAATAACTCGTTTGACATTATGGTGTGAATGACCCAAAGAGGTTTCAATGCTTGGGGCTCCCAAACAGCCAGTAGAGCTGGCGTAGCCCCTTGGGTGAGTGTCAATATCTTTATAAGTACGCTACAATCCAGTAGATGGTCTCATTTTGACATGGCAATGTTCTCTCTGGATCAAAGAGAGAAATACACATACAGCTTCAGTGGACACCTGAATTTGAACATGTGCCAAAGTACACCAAAGACTAAATAGTGAATGCTTTGATTGTGAGTGTGTCAATTAATTATGAATTGTGACTGGCTGTGTCGCCGTTTTTATGGAGGTAATTATTTATTCTGTAACACCTGCATATATTTGCACTTTGCCTCTTGTATGGCCATAATCACCATGTTGGCAAACAATTCCAACTTTGTAGTTTGGCTTTAGGCCCGTTGGAAACGCTTCCAAATTTCACGTTGTCTTTAGAGCGTCATTACTCCGCAAACGTTTGAGCTAGAGACGTGCCGGTTTTCTTTCTCCTTAAACTAAAGAATCGGCGCTTTCTAACAAGCCCATGTTCGTCCCTGTGAGTCACTGACTTTGATCGATACGCTAACGTTAAAAGTTAGGAAATATTTGGAGTAGTCTTACCGATTGTCTGGCGCATCCCTCTCTGTGTTTATTGACCGATTCTCATCCGCATTCTTTGCTAATGACGGGAGTTACGTCACTCAATTCGACACTCCTATAGGCTCAAGTGGGTGCTGTCACAGCCAATCAGAGTGTCTGATTCAGAGGTTGGCTACCTTGGCTGTATGCCTAACTATATGGAGGAGAAGTTGTTCTGAGTTTATTTTATTGACAGAAAACAGATGTGACCAGTCAGATATTTAGTGCAGCTGAGACTTTTGAGCTGATTTTCCAAGGAGAACAAAAAACATAAAATAAATACTGCTCCAAAGAATGAGCAGAACTCATGAACAGATTAAGATAGATCATTAAAATAAGGAAAAATTCAAGGTCCATTTTTTGTTTTTTCTTGTTTTATGGGCTGTCAACCCCAATTGTACTGTAAAGAAGTCTTTATTGAGTGACATCTATTATAACCTGAGGTTGTGCTGATTCTGAATATGTTTAGGATTTGGTGAAACCTTTAAAAAATGACAGCTTAATTAGGAAGAACACAAAGGTATTATAAGTCTAAAAAATACTGTCAGGTATATCTCTCAGTGCTTCTCTTATCTGACAACATGGCCCCTAATTCACACTCTTATGTATGTGTGTGGTAGGGCTTGTTTTTATATCCCAGTGGGGACTCTAAACCTGAATACATAGTAACCCATGGGGACTGAACATCATCATGGGGATCAAAATTCAGGTCCCCAGAGGTCCAGACTGCTTTTTGAGGGGTAAAGACTTGGTTTTAGGGATCAGTGTGTGTGTGTGTGTGTGTGTGTGTGTGTGTGTGTGTGTGTGTGTGTGTGTGTGTGTGTGTGTGTGTGTGTGTGTGTGTGTGTGTGTGTGTGTGAGAGAGAGAGAAAGAGAGAGCCTCTGACGAGACATTACTGGAACTGTTATGAAATGCGAAAGTGAAGAAATCCCAAAATAACAATTTAAACCACCATCATTTTATTGACACTGCTTCTTCTCTGCTCTGCCATGAACTCAGTGCCATTGCAAAGAGAGGTCAACTCTGTGGCGCACATGCTCACCGTGTTGCAGGCTGCAGTGCTATCACTCCGCCTTGCGGTAGGGCTGAGCAGCAACAGTTGCACAGTACAATATCCTGCAGGGCCTCTTTTTGCTGCTTCACATGTTAGTCCCTCGGTGGCACCCGTAGATTTACGGTAAGTCAGACGTGTATCTCGCGTCAAACGGAAATTGTCCTACCCAAACAACTACAACATGAACAGTCTTGTGAGACATCGCTTGGTCGAAACGTGTTACAGTGGGATTATTTACTGATGAATTCAAACGAGGATGTCATCCGCGTTAACGTTAGACTTCGAAAATCATCAACAATCTCCAGCGATGGATAGTGAAGCTGGCATCATCTCCATCGACCACGGAGGAGAGTGGGGTAAGCGTCGGCTAACTACACTTTCTAGAAAGACATACACAGGGAAGCTCAGTACAGGCAGCTATAATTAACTACTAGCTGCGTATAACTAATAAATGTGTCCTTAAAATACAAACTGTGACAAGATTGCGGCTTAGAAAATACTTTAAACACAAGTCTGAGGTCGATGTAGTGAGTGTGTTTCTATCAGCTTCAAGGCTTAGCAGTCAGATGATGTAACCTGCTGAGCCTGGATGTAATATATAATAATTATGTGTCAGCTGTATGGCACCTGAATGGTCTCCACATTTGGACCACATAGTATAATATGTGCTGCTAAAGATGGAGTACAGCATTTGTTTTGGAAGAAGCTGTAGGAGCTAACAGGAGTTAACAAGAACAAGAACAGCAACAACAACAACAACTTTTCGTATTGTTGTCTTGTGTCCTGCTTCACTTTTTAGTTTTCTTTTCATGCTATTTTCTTTTCTTTTTTTGTTTGCTTTTGTTTTTAGCTTTGCCAGTACATGTTCCATGCTGAACTATGTCAGTGTTTGTTGTTTTGTTGTTGTGGGACTATTTTTGTGTATTATTGTATATACTTGGACAATACATATTGTTTATGTTTATATATTGGTTCATGACAGACATTGAACTATGTGTAAACTGATAAGTAGAGTACAGATTTCCTACATATAAGGCCAGTGGTGGAAAGTATCCAAGTACATATCCTCAACTACTGTACTTAAGCACAATTTTGAGGTACTTGTACTTTACTTGAGTATTTCCTTTTTTTGCTGCTCAATACTTCTATGCCACTACTTTTATTTGACAGCTTTAGTTACTAATCATTTTTAAGATAAAGATTTTACACAATGGTTACTATAACAAGGTTTTAAATTACAAAACAGTGTTACAGATTAAAACCGTTGTTTTCCAGCCTTTTTGGCTCCTGACGTTTTACATAAAGCAGTGTGTAGTTGGGGTCACACTCAGTTATTAACAGCTATGCCAAGTAGTGGTTTTCCCCCCTAAATGCCTTACATGAGTTCGATCCAAATATACAACCAAAAATCGTTAGTGAAACAGTCCAAAAACTGAAAACATATTTATGCTTTATATTGAGAACTTTCCTCTCCCATTAATCACCTCACAACCTTTCAGATTTATTTGGTGTCATATATGGTAATATATCAGTCAGAGGGAGCAAACCAGTACTTTTACTTTAATACTTCAATATTTGTTGCTAATACTACTGCTTTAGGATTTTTCATGCAGGACTTTTACTTTTACTTTTACTTTTACATAGCTTATTAAAGGATCTGAATACTTCATCCACCACTGTATAAGTCTGTAACTATTATTATTTTCATTATCGATTAACATGTTTATTTTCATCAGTTGAAATATAAATTCGAAATGTAAAATAAAATATAAACCAAATTTTGAAAATTGCCATTCAGAATTTCCCTCAGTCATATATTGATGAAAAGCCATATATGACTGCTTACACTTGCTGCTGGGAGATGTACTGAAATATTTATTTCATTACTTTCATTCCATATTTTCTCCAAGTATCATCAGTCATAATTTGTCTCTCTTTTGAATAAACTCTGCAATGGACTGAAAGCGGTTTGACTCATTTTGTGGGTCGTATGCCTGTCATTACACAGACATAAGCCTGTTCGATGAGCTGGAAAGCCTGGGAGATGCAGATGAGCTGCTTGAGGCCCTGGGGAATGCTTGCTTCGTGAGTAGCTCTTCCTATCCGTATGCAAATTATCAACTGAAATGTAGTCTAACAGGAAAGAGGGACAATAGGAAATATGAAAAGTAAGAAATCTGCAAGTTAACAATGGTGCAGAGCTACTGAGACAGGTGCAACATGGTAGCATAGCATGTTATGCAAGGACAGGGGATACAATGTGTAGATGTCAGGCAGTAACTGTAGGCAATAACGAGTTTTATTGACTGCTTTTTGAAGACTTGGAGTTTTCTGCCTACTCTATATGACATAACAACTGTTTTCTCTACACTTAGCAGAAACGCATGCCTCGTAAACTAAAAATTGATAAAGTAATGATATACCCATTGCTAACACTGTGGTCCAGACACTTACTTTTGTTTCCACTTTGCATCCTGATAACATCCACTGGTTAAAAAGTGTGTGCTTGGTTTCTCAGGCCAGTGCGGGTCCAGATCTGGACTTTGATATTGACATACCCCCTTGGAGTGAAGTGGACTCAAGCAGCACCTGCACAGGTACAACAACACGCATTGATATCTATGTTAAACATGGTTATCACATTTCAGCATGAAATAACAGAAATCTGAGCAGAACTAAAAGAGAGTCCAGCGTTCATCTGTTCAATATTTATATGATGTAACCTATGTGTGCTTTTGCACAGTGATATGATTGTGGCAAGTTGATTACCATGATTTTCTAAAGTCACCCACCAGTCATAATGTTTGAGAGTGTAGCAGTACTATGTTTCTTAAGAAATATGGTACAATATGACAATACTTAACCCCAACACTTTGGATTTGTTTGCATGACTACTTTCTGATTTAAATGCAAATACAGCAGGTGGAGTTTATTGATTAGGTCTACAGTTACAGGACGCAGTGGCTTATGCTTATTTAGAATAGGGTAGATAAAGGCTGTTTGTCTTGAATTCATGTGTGATAGTAAATCACGCCATCACATGCTGATAAGCCACACATTTGTCTGCATCTTTGTCCTTGTGTATCCAGATGGTGAGGTGAGTGTGGACTCTCTGTCACCTGCTCACACTCTGAGCTCTGTCCCCTCTCCGGCCTCTGTGGAAGCTCTGTCCCCTTACTCCTTACAAGTAAGTCACTGTCTTCAACTCTTTGTCCCTCTGAGGTTTTTGGCATTTGACTTGCATTTCCAATGCAAATTTTACCTTTGTTATTGGTCGTGAGTATTTACATATGTGCCCATCTCGGTGCATGGTTGGGACAAATAAAATCTTCATCCAGATGGTGTCCAAACATTGACAGCTGCTCTTTGCTTTTGGATAGACACACACACACTTGAGACACTTATTAACAAAAGCCTTAAACACCTTGTCAAACTAATAATTTGCTGTCTGTCTGAGCTGTGCCCCGCCCCCTCGTTAGATAAAAGGTGCTGACAACTTCAGCCACATTAGCATAATTTAGCAGGCAGATGTTTTCACAGCGTGTCAAAACAAGGACAAGGGTTACATTTTTGTCTGGCCCCTTCACAATCTGCACACATTTGTCTGCTCACTGGATCACCCTGTCTGAATCCAAGGACACATTCGTCTCCTTGATTCTTTGAATATTGACAAGGACACTTGATCCATATCTGATGTGTCTTAAGTACATGTATTACAGAGAGTATGAATGGATTCATAATAGCTGGTGTGTTTATCAGCAGGAGTAAAGAATATTAAAATCTTTGTAAGGATTCATTGTATCTCAGAAGTATTTTCAGCTGTCACTGTGTGATGACCAGCACTAAAGGTGTGTACTAGATACAAGACCTAAGTCTTCTCTGCCTCCTTATCTAGGATGAAGCCCTGTCGCCACAGTCGCAGCTGTCTCCCGTTTCAGTCTGCTCAGAGTCCAGTGGCTTTTCTGAAATCTCTCGCCCAGTTAAGACAGCTCCAAAGAGGACCAGCCCGACCACACGAGGTGAGGCAGCATCCACCACCACACATCTGCTCTTTCAGCTGTCATCTATATTTGTACTCTTTGTCCAAAAACCTGGGGAAATTCTGCACCACATTCTGGGTTTGCAGAATTCTATGTTTAAGAAAACAAACAAGAGATAAATGTAGTCTCTCATCCAAAAAAGAGTGGGAGTATTATTCGAAAAAAAACAATTTCTTAAAAATACCCTGTAACTGTAAATGGAAATTTCCTCAACGGAACTCAGAATCAGCCTTTCCTTGTATTTACGTAAACCCTGCTTTCTTATCTGACTTCTTCCATCCCCATCCCATGGCACACACACACGCACCAGCCAAACCAGCTCAGCCACTCAAGAGGCCGATTCAGATTGGCCCCAAAGTTTCCATCCAGCCCAAACCGCTGATTACAGCTGTGCCATTGGCCCCTGCAGCAGCTCCCCTGCAGACCAAGACAATCATCATCCAGCCCCTGCAGACCACTGTGCTGCCTGTGGTTAAACCATCTCCGATCAACATCCAACCAGCGCCGCCTCCAGGTCAGAGCTCACACTGCAACACATTGAAACACACTAAGACACATTGCCTCACATTACAATGTATTGCCTCAGACCCGTGCACTGGACAGTGTGATGGTCTTTACTGAGAGTACTTTTTTTAATTTGCATTATACAATATTAGTAATGTTTGTTGTTTGTTGTGAATTTGGTGACATTCTTGCTCAAACAATCAGTTCTTCTCTTGGCCAGCAGAGGGGGCTTTAACCTTATTTTTTAACATACCATATCATTTTACTTGATGGTCAAATAATAACAAGAAAAACAGACATTAAGATGTTAAAAATTTTACTTTTTGCAACCAAAGTATTTCCAAATTTGGGCTTGATTTGAGAAGAATCCAACTTTGGGAATTAGCCATTATAAATATACAATCAAGAAGGTTCGTTTCATCAGCCACGTTTAAACCAAAGATTATTTATGAGCTGCTGTGTGTTTCGTGCATAAAAGTCATTATTGCTCTTGTTTTGTGGTCCAACCTGCCTGGTTTACCAATCTTGTGGTGTGTGTGTGTGTGTGTGTGTGTGTTACATCAACAGCACCTAGGCCAATGTAAATACTTATGTCATTGCGTGGGACCCAAGTGGGTGGAGTATCTAACCTCTCACGACTTGAATTTGAACTTGGCTCTTTTGTCTGCCTGGTAATGGCCAAGATGGCAGATGGTTAAGGCCATGACATCCAAGTTTAGGACCCCAGATAGAAGTCAAGTCAAGTCTGCTCAGTTTTAAGTTAAGAGTCTCCTTGCGTTAAGATGCTCTCCTCAATATTCAGAGCTGAGGAGTGGGAACAATGCATCGCAGTGAAAGAAAGAAGTTGGAGATATTTACTGATGAGTTCACATTTGATCTTCCTTGTATGACCTGGGCAGTCGTGTATGTCCAAAGAACAAACAGGCTGACAGGTGTTCCCAAGGCTTTTAATTTCCTTTGACTTTCAGCTTCTTGAATTGTTCTTACAGATGGTGAGCTTGGGATGCAAGACAGAGCGTTGGCACCACACACATTCATTAGCAGGACTGGCTAACACTTCTGCACTATCAGCACTGACAGGTTGTTTAGTGTGAGAGATGAAAGTTGTTGGGTCGGTTTTGAGGAATGGTTCCTGGCACAGCCTCACTGGGAGGGGTGAGCTAAATTGTGGGAGACTCCCACATTAACAGGACGTTTATAAACATGGACAACATTGTGTTTTGGCAAAGTTTTTGCTAGTTTCTTTCTTTCAGGCCTTAATGCGTTTTTAATGCGGGTACACATGCATGTATATGTGTGTTTGTGCACGTAAAATTCACACAGCTCTCAGTTAGGAATGTGGAAGTTAAAGACCACAGGTCAAGATGGTAAACATCCTCTCCACCTGTACTTTAAAAAACATAGAGTCCCATTAAAGACAAGGGGTTAATGTAGGTCACAAGAGGTGAGGGGGCTTCAAGGAAGTGGACTGTACCATCTGCAGCAGGAGGCTCTTTAAACAGCAGACTGATACGGCCTACAGCTTGTATAAAATACTAACATGAAAGTTTATGTTATAGAGAAGAAATATGTGAGAAAATTGTGGAATAAAAACATGCACACAAACAACAGCACAAGCTGACAGACACACAGTCAACACTAGTCGATGTTGATCATACAGTGAAAATATGATTATTAAAAGTGTCTATGTGTTGTGTCTCTCTCTCTCTCTCTCAGGTCGTCCTATAGTGCTGTCTCAGACAAGCCAGGTGCTACAGATCCAAACACCGCAGACCATCACCAGCAATGTGGTCGCCATGCCAACACTCAGCCAGGACAGGCCCGTCCCTGTCGCTGCTCCACCTGTGGTCTCTGTCACACTGCGAACCCCTTCCTCAGATGATGATGTGAGTCACTTATGTTTTTCTACCTGATAATTGCCACACAGGCGCAGAACACTGAGATATTAACAGTCAGTGTGTTTCTATCCAGTAGAGACGAATCTCAACATGCTCAGCTCTTAATCTTTGCACATTGGCAGTGGATGGAAAGTTTTCTTTTGCTGATTTTTTGTAGATTTGGTTAAAGTTTGCGCTACATTAAGGTGAAACCCTGACAAAGAGTCAGTGGCAAATGTCCGCCCCTGTATTTATGAGCAGTTACTCAAAAAGTGTAAACATAATTTTTTAAAGAGTTAAAGAGAAAAACAGAGTAGAAAACTATCTTATTTTTAATATATTCTCATAGTCGACTTTATTTTAGTTGTTTGATGTTAGCTGCCAATCACCCAACACACTTATAAATACTGCTTTGTATGTACCATCACAAATTTTGAAAATGTGATTTGATCTCAACATTTTTTCAGTCCACTTACTTACCAATGTCACATAATACTTACTTACTATCAGTTCGGTGCAACATGATCTCTAGTGGACCTGTTCACTGTATGGTTACGAAAGACAGTAAGATTGAATACAGTTACATATGTGAAGTGAAGTGGCGTCATGGACATCTGATTGCCCAAACAAACTGTCGACCACAGTGTTTGACAAGGATGTCAAACTTTTTAGAAGCACACATGACTCTAATTAATACCACAGCGATAGGCGTGCTCTCATAGGATCTCTCCCTCTTCTTCTATTTGTCTTCCTCTAGTCTGTTGGGTTTTTGGCTCATATGCTCTGAAGTTCATACCCTGTAATTTGGCACCTAACTAAAAATATATGATGGCGCATCCTCATTGGAATAAATAGCTCCTTCAACAGTTGTGTTCGACATGCGAGGACTTGCCTGTGTGCACTTGCATGCAACTGCATGCCTATAAGAAGCCACAAGGGCATGCATGCGCTCGCCCACTATGTAACTATGATGTTGTGGTTGCCATGTTCACACTTGGGCTGGATGTTATCCAACTTAAACACTCTCATATTACCCTATTTTTAGTATTTATTTTCATTTCACAAGCAATTAACTTTAATTTCTGGATATAATATGAAAATAAAATGTTGAAGGAAAAAGTTTCTACCTTTTTTTTATTTGGTGAATGTATTTTTCCACATTGAAGGAAAAGTCATTAACTGTATGGACCATGTCAGTCTGTAACGATACAAATGTCATTTCTCTAAAGTGAGTAAATAGCAGGAATCATAGGCCAAAATCTATTAGGTAGAAATGAATGATTCACTCAGTAATTGAAAAATAGTTCCTCAGAACTTGGTAAGAAAAACGGCAGCATGTTTAGATGATGTCATTCCAAGTTTTAAACATTCAAACTGATGTTTTTTTGTGAACTGAAGTTTGCTTTTATTTGTTATGACTCTTAGAAGAGATGCATCTATTTGTGAGCTCCTTTTTAAAAATTTAATCACATCAGTGAATCTTGAAGCTCCACAATACAGTCATGGAACCACAAACAACCGGCGGATGATCATTATTGGTCTCTGCATTGTTTGTACCTGTGGGGTTTATTGGAAAGATAGACATGTTATGTAATTTCAGTTCAGACAGTGTGAACAGTGTCACAGAGGGACATTACTCTCTGTGTGGACGACAGAGATCCCTCTGTGTGTTGCAATCAGGGGTGATGTCAGGACAGCTGCAGTGGACAGAATACACACACAAAAACATGCAAAGTGAACACGCACACACACACACACACACACACACACACACACACACACACACACACACACACACAGTCTCCTGAGCTTCAGTCGTTCTCATCCTCACACATTCATTTCTCGTAGGTCTGTGTAATGACAGCACAGGGCGGCACAGAGCTTTCAGGGAATTGTATAAGGTACTATTAACTGCAGCAGGGACTGCCCCACAGATTTAAAAGTTAAAAAAGAAAACTCAATTATAGTATATTTTGTTTATGGTACAGACTTGTGGTCTGTCAATAAAAGCTCCCCATCTTTTGTGTGTGCTGGTCTTATTTTGGGTGGGAGAGTCTGTCATATTCTTTTAAAGGCTTGAGGCTGGTTTGTTCTTCTGATTTCCTTCTCTTTATTGCTTGAATAAACTGCGAATGCCTCTTCTTCTAGTCTGAACTGTCAGCCTCCATTACGCAGGCATGGAGATGCTGTGACTTTCAGCAACTTCACTGTTGTTTCAGGCTTCGGTCTCCAGCACAACTGTTCCCGATGGCTTGCTCTTGTCTGACCTTTTAGTGAGTTGAGAAACATGTTCTCCCTTCCTCTTCTGTTTGTCTTGGGTTTTTTTTTTTTTTTTGTGAGCAGGACTTCCACTTTCACAGTGTTTCCCATTTGCTGTCTGCGGGCTGCAAAGACGCATCATTTGGATTTTTTAATTGTGGAGAACCAGATTTGTCACATTGGTGTCACCTAAATCATCTGTAGTGATTTCTGTGGGGACACTGGGAAGACTGCAGAAAACCGATCCAACTTTCAGCTATTATCATCTTATAGGTCACTGTGTGACCCTGCTGCATTACTCATGAACGCAAAAAACATTAGTCATAACCTAAAGTCAGAATGCTCTCTTTTACCAGACTGCTTAATTTATCTTGACATTAACGATGCTTTCCATCAGGCTTTTTTTAATGATTAACCTCAAATGATATTTCACAAGTGGTTGTTGTTTTATGTATGGTAATGGTTGACCTCTGGCTGTAAAAATAGTCGGCCCCTCAAAAGGGCCAAGAGGAACTTGTCCAATTATCATGGGCATAAATGAGTCTGGAGAAGCACTTTTTGTGCCAGAACCTCGAGAGAAACGTCAAGGAATTCCAAACCCCAGAGGCCAAAATAAATATGTCTCTCAGCCATTTGTAAAGCTAACCAAGTCAATAAAATTTACAATAGGTGATTAAGGGGGAGGGACTGTTCACATTAATTGTGAGGAGAAAAATAAGACTAGATTTTTGAAGCCTACACCTCAACTAACGTCTCACTAAAGAGCAGTGAAAGTAAAAAAAAAAATGACAGTTTAGTCACTGAACAGCATTTCAGCAAATGGACAAATAATGGACTTTTTTTTTTTCCAGGAAAGACTATTTAGATTTTAGAAAACATCAGCTATGCAGTGATTCAAATGGACCTTAGAGTTGTTTTCGCGGCCCACTGACAAGCTCTTGAGCCGTGTCACACTGTGTGACTGCTGCAGCTGTGTTCACTTTATAACCTCACTGTGGTTTAGCTGCAGCACAGTGGTGGACTTGGTGGATTGGGGGGATGTGTAAAATGCCTGTTAAAGATGGCATGCTTGTGCCAGGTGTTCCTGCATGTTGTATGTACAGTATGTCTCTGTGTGTGTGTGTGTCACATGTTATTTATGGTACTATATTTTGGCCTATAGTTAGCTTATATAAGCCTGGGTGTTAAACGGCTGCTAACGATTACATGCTTCAGACAGGTGTTGTGCAGGACGAAGCATTTTGCGACAGCTGTAAACAGCCATCAGGGATTGGGCCACTGTAATGTAATGGGCTCCTACACAGCCGGAGATTTACCTCTGTATGTGTGTATGTGTGTGTGTGTGTGTGTGTGTGTGTGTGTGTGTGTGTGTGTGTGTGTGTGTGTGTGTGTGTGTGTGTGTGTGTGTGTGTGTGTGTGTGTGTGTGTGTGTGTGTGTGTGTGTGTGTGTTAGACTGAAAAACAGTCCACCCTGGAATTGCAGGCCTCAACAAATCGTCCCATTAGTTGGATAGGAGGATTTACGGGGGGGATGCAGTGAATCTGGATAGAGAGGGGTCTCCTATATCTGGGCTAGAAGTTGATGCATTTCATTTTGTCTTGCCTCGTGTGTTTTCACATTGGACTGCTTAGTTGAGTCAGAGGGAAAAAAAAAATCACCTTCAGATATTTCCTGGACAGCCACAAGTGAGGTTGATTAAAAACATTACAGCTATCGAAAGGGTTGCATCAGACTGTTCTGGATCCTTCTCTGAATTTTCACTATTTAGTCTCGTAATTCAACACTCATACAGGGAGAAATCTCTCATAGCTGCTAGGGGTGTAACAACATTACATCTTATTGTTTTTCACCCAGTATCACGACACAGTGGTTGAATATTTTGGCTCAATGGATTTTGATCTCATGTTTTTGTCACCACATCTGCCTGCTCTTGTTATAATGTGTAAAGCTTGCTTTTGTGGAAAACTACTGTAAATGCATCAGATAAATAAAAAAAAAACATTGTTTGCTTATACAGTGTCGGATACTAAGTTTTTACTAAGTTGAATGTTTATTGGCAATGCAAGGCAGGAAGGAAGTCCCCACTTTCTGTATATAAAGGGGATTTTTATTTATTGTTTTATCCCCCCCCCAAAAAAACAAAAAACAGTTTCTCCACATGTAAATATCACAATGTAAATAACAGCTGTTAAGTAAAAAATAATCTGGCTCTGCTCTGTTGTAATTTTACTTTTTACAATTTTCTTTCACTTTTAAGGTTTTAAGATACAGACTTTATTAAACCAAGTGCCTAAAAAGTGAATTATAGCACATTGTAGCACAATAGCTCTTAGAAAGAATCAAATATCACAGGTTGACAGTTATTTCACCTGTGGAGCACATGCCACAGTTATAGGTGTTTTATGACGTACAGTAAAATCAGGCGACTTGTTAAATGAAACCTCTTCCATTTGGATGGGCTAACCCTTTGGATGCTGAATAGAAAAGATGGAAAGAGTAGACCCTCAGCAGACCCTCTTGCTTTCACCATTTAGAAGTAGTTGAGCATCATAAAATAACACATTTTCACACCCAGGACGGCTCAGTGTACCAACAGCTGTCTGCAGCTGGCCACTGTGCATTTCTATATGAGCAGCTGGGGGCATGTGCCCTCCTAATGGGCACCACAGCAATTTCTTGTTTCTCATTGACTTTTCCCACCGACTCTTAAATAGTTTGAGTTATAATCAGTCTTAGTGTTAGCCTCCCACCCATTCATTTGGCTTTTATTGAGAAATGCCACTCTGCCATTTCTTGCCCCCTGCCCCACGTTTTGCTCCTCAGCCTCATTGTGGTGCCGATGTGAAGTCCCCTTGCTCTCCACTCCCTGGTAACTGCTTACTTGCAGCGTTCCCAGGCTCAGGCTAGTGGCACAGCTCCCAGATCTGGGCTGGGAGACAGAGGGGTTTCTCAGGAGACAGAACACAAATACAGGGATCCAAATAACTTAATCACCAGCGGGGCTATTAGGCCCAGGATCTTAGAGGCTTACCCCGGGGAGGGTGTTTGTGTTTGGAGAAGGGCAGCAGAGGGGTAGCTTGGGACTGCATGAACAATGAAGGTGTTCAGGTAATCACAGCCATCGGTTGTGTTCATTTGCGATAGGTCATGTGAAGATATGTGCTATGTGTGTTAACGTGCGGCACGGTCATTTCAGTTCTCAGTTCACTGACCTTCCCACTGCTCTTGCTTACTGGAAACAAACGTCCAACTGCTCTTATTTATTTATGTAATCATTAATTTGTTTATTTTTACATACATATTTTTACATTTGTTTTAGACAATGCTGATGTGAAAGAAAGCCATGCATAGACATTTTTAGGGAATCTAAACAGAAAAATGTTGATTACCATCTATTTATTTGCAGATTAACTTGAGCATGTAAGACTCTAATTACAGCAATTAAGACTGACTATGGTTGGACTTGGTTTTTTTCACATTCAGACCTATAGCATACATAGTGCCCCAGTGTTTATCTGTCTCCAATGTGAACCCATTTCTCAAAGAGTGACACTCTCCGTAAACACATCCCTCTTCACGTATAGAACAGAGGCCTTGCATGAGACCTGTTGACCTCTCAGAGGATGTCGGTGTAAATATTTTCAAGCAGAAGCTTGATCATGTGCACTTAAAGGCTCTTCAGAGCGATGTTAAAGCCATGATTTGTTGCAGGGGTGTCATTAACCCCCGCGACACATCTTGAACATGTCTATTTATTATTCTGTCACCGTAGTAAACTAGAGCATCAGCAGCCAGGGAGTTCTCCCGGCGAGAATAACACAGTTGCCCCTTGGCTTTTATGTCACGCTCCCCTTCCTTACTTCCATTTACTTTCTCACTATGCCATCTGTCTTTTTACAGGTTGTTTCTCTCTCATGCAAGCGTCCCCTGCTCAGACGTCTCTTGTCTTCTTTCACTTCTTGTTTTAAGGGGTTTGTTCCGCATCCTGAGTATGAAGGATGGGGCGATGTTAAGGCTCTAGTATGGAAACAGCAGTATTTACGTATCTTAGATTGACTGTGGTATGTTGTTTCACATGCCTAACTGTGTGCATATCAAATTTTCCTTCTTGACTCTTAATTGGATGGTGTCACACAGATTTTTTTTTTAATGAATGAAAAGCCATTTTAACAAAATTCCCTTGAGTGCATAGATAAACATGATGTCACACTAGTGAGCCACCTGTTGGGCTGTAGATCATAGGTTCCTATGATCTACAGCCCAACAGGTGGCTCAGTCATTTCACCGCATTCTCACAATAACTACCCCCTTTTCCTGTTTGGATAGGTGTCGAGTGGATGAAAGATGAAATGCATGTCTTGACATGAGTAATAACCTACACCAAATGTTATTCTTCTGTCTTTGTTCCTGTGTCTCTCACTGCAGTCGAAGTTGTCCCAGAGGCAGCAGCGCATGATAAAGAATCGCGAGTCAGCATCCCTATCTCGGAAAAAGAAGAAAGAGTATCTGCTCTCGCTGGAGGCTCGCCTGAAAGTGGCGTTGTCTGAGAATGAGGCGCTCAAGTGTGAGAATGGCAACCTCAAGAGACAGCTGGAGGGCCTGCTGAGCGAGGTGAGAGGCTGGAAGCTACGACTGTTGCACACAGCCTACACTTCTGCACAGATAAGGGGCGCCTGTGCACAGTCCAAATGCGAGTGTGAAAGAGTGAAAAGTAACACGGCAAAACTTGAACCAAGAAAGACAAACTATGCATTCATATGTGATTTATACCTGTGATTTGTAGTTTGTGATTTAATTCCTTCCTTGTCCCAGCAGAACACAGTACTAAAAACAACAGCACCCAAGAGGAGAGCTGTGTGTCTCATGGCAGTTTTGGTGTTCCTCGTGCTTAATGTTGGACCAATGAGGTGAGCATGTGACGGAGAATTTCGGTGTGCCTTTGAGTGCCTAACACAATAATTTGATTTAGTTTCCAATGGCTTAAATCCAATTCAAACCAAAAGAACAAGACTGAAGGCAGATACTGTGGCTCTAATTGTGAATGCACAAGTATTTGATCACTGGAGGAAAACAAATGGGAAGCCCCATGACTCATTGCGGGAAACACGCCTCTAATATAAGACATTGCACAAAGAAAAGTTTATTTAAAACAGTGCAGAACATTTCCCATTGAAGCAATATGTTTTTTTTTCTTAATCCTCAGAACGTACTTCATCCATAACACAGTTGACACAGTTATTACCGCATTGGCCTAAAAATAAAAGTTGACAAATAACTATCTGTCTGTCTTTTTCACACCAACTGGCTCCTTAATATCATTTTTATTATTAATAATAAAAAAAAACCTATTAATTCTGACTTTGTTTCCTTGTGGTACAATCCATAGTAATGTAGTCCAGTAATGCACATGCTGTACAAGACCACTCTTGCACTGACTGAAAGTGATCTAGCTGTTAAAACAACCGACAATTAACAGTTCATCCATGACATATTGCTCTTGTGTGTACGATCCAGTCCTCTGATGTTGCTGCCAGAGTGTATGGGACTTGGTGACTAATGGGTGAATAAACCTTGAAACAACCTGCTGAGCCGTGGGGGTGGGGGTGGGTGGGGTGTAAACATTTACCACTTAGAAATGTAGAAGGAAAATAATTTCAGGCCACAAAAGAAGCATAAAACATTTGTATATGGCAGTTTTTCTTATCTGTGCCTGTAATATTAACAATCATCACAATTTAAGAGTTATATAAAACTACACTGGGGAGAAAGAGCTTGATTCCACCCAGTAAGCAGATGGAGGGATTGTGTAATACCTCAAACTCAAGCTGGCAGTCCACCTCCAACTGTAATGACTGATTCTCTGTTCTCATGTTATAAAAATGTTTGTTTTCTCCGGGGAATAACTTTCTCTGCAGTGATGCAAACATCGACTCGTTGGTCTTGTTGGCTTTGATAATAAGCGTGTGCTCTGTGCTGGGAATGTCTTCTTTCACTTCTTCTCTAGAGCTTAAACATGAAAAAGGATCTCGGGACCCGTGAATGAGTTTGCTTTTGCGACTTGAGCGGTATTCACGGTAGCTAAACTCTGGGTTAGTGTGTGCGTCTGTACCTGTGATCACATCTTTGTGTTTTGTGTTCAGGCTCTCCTTTGGAATGTAAAATATGCCCGCTTTTGAGGTCAGATCCTTTGAAATGAAAATGCCACCCAGCGCAGTAGTACTGTTGAAAGAAACTGTGTGTATTTTTGCTTGTGTGTGTGCGGCGGCGTGCTTTGGGTTATGCAGTCTAGATCAGAGTTCAGATTCTGCTGCTTGGCTAAAAACGAAAAACCCTCCTGTGCACAGGATGTGGGCCACATGGAATTCAGTGGTCATTTCAGTCCAGTACCAAGTTCTTCTCTTCAGTTTGTTTCCTCCATCCATCCCAAGTGTCCTGATTTTACCTCACCTGTCTCTCTTCCTCACCTCACCTGTCCTGTGTTTCGTCAGTTTGTTTCAGGGTGGCCCAGGCTCCAAGCTGGAAGTAGTTTCCATGCAGCACAGCGGCAGACACCTGCTGGCCTTCTCCCCAGAGGCAGAAACTCAGGTCGTGATGGGCCCCGAGCCCCTGGGCAGCGCCCCCTCCGACGCAGCCGACAGGTAATGAGCTCAACCCCCACAACACCTTTCACAACACTGTATTTAACCACCATGTCAGCGGACCAGGATGCACCTGTGCCTGGGCTCAGTCTGAACTGGTACAGCTCATTACAGCACGTGTAAACACATGCGCCAGCAGATTACCAACTCTGTCCAAACGAATGCCTTTCAAATGCCTCCAGGCCCCTGGCTAGTTGGCCAGCAGTTGTCCTTTGAGTAACAAGGTGGGAAATTGGGGTCAGACCTTGTTTGACATCCAGCTTTATATTGCTAGTAACAGTTTATTTTTCTAAAGCGTTATATGTTTTTCTTTCTTTTTTTAAATGCACTTGAGGCCCCGCAGTCTCATTTGTAAATTGCATAAATAACATTCTTGTTTGGTGCATTCCCTGCAACCCCCGTGTTTTGAAAATGATGTTTTGCAAGGTGGTCAGAGCTTCTGATGTCTGCGTGGCATTGCTAGCCTGTGTTGTGTCAGATCTCTGCGTAGGGTATGTCACATGTTAATACAAACCATTCATCTGTGGTATCAGGTTTCCCGACTGCGCAGGCAGGAAGGAACACATTAGCTTTTACAAAAGGGGAGACGGCACCAAACACAGCAGAGGAGGAGGACGATGGGGGAGATATGCAACCTAATCTTGGGGTTCCACTGAACGGGAAGGTGTGTGTGCGGGGCGGTTAATATGGGCCCCTCACTTAGAGTTATGATCAGGCCTCTGTGGTCTGACATGTTGTCTCGCGGAACCATTTCCAGGACGCTTAGAGACGGGAACGCGAGGCGTAGTCGATGTTTTGGCTCAGTTCAGGGAGGCCCAGGGGAGGGATTACATCGGTGGCAGACGTTTTTCTTAACAAGCCCCCTGCAGGTGGGCACTGACTGTGGACAGTCTACATCAGCACCTCAAGCTACATAATCATTCACTCGCAGAGAGGTATAACAGTTGTAATTAAAGTCACAGCAACATCTGAGGAGACATGTCATGCCATGTGCTGCTAACAAATGTAAACCCCTTTTATGGTAACAACCAAGGTATTTGAGCAATCATTGTCCATAATCAGCTTGAGCGGTGCTGCTCAGTTCTCTGTAGCGTGTTTATGATCACTCTGAGCAGGATTTATAGCAGCATGTGGACATACCACACAGAGCTTTGTACATTCAGTGAGTGAAGCTGTGCCACCTCTGCACATGTCAAGTAAAAATAAAACTCATTAGTAACCAATTAAATTCAACAGAGATATAATTGCCCCCACATTGAAGCAATGCTCTGTTTCTTTATGGCACCCTTTTCTTATCATTTACCAAATTAACTCTGGGGGTTTCATCTGTTTGAGGGCAAGCAGCCATGTTGGCCCTCAGTTTTGTATTCAACATGTGGAAAATATATATTTTTTTACCAGTTTGTTATGTGAACTTGTTACACTGATTTGAGAGCATCCGAACATCCTTGTAAACTAATCAACGTTTTCTTCGTTTAAGTCTCTGCCTGCCTCCGCCCTGCTTATGTTTTCACGACGTCCGTCCGTCTATACATATGTATGCATTCTCGTGAATGTGATATCTGAGTAACGCCTTCAGGGAATTTCTTCAAATTTGGCACAAACATTCACTTGGACTCAAGGATTAACCGATTAGATTTTGGTGATCAAAGGTCAAAGGCGAAGATCACCATCATCATTTATCACAAATGTCTAATAGGGGAAAATGATGTGGTGGGGACATTTTACCAAATGGTCAAAGGTCAACTTCACTGTGACATCATAATGTTCAGCAAAAACACGTGTAGCCATTATTCAATGCTGTAACACGAAGGGGAGCTTGTGACCATATTTCCTGCAACTTGCCTGATTGGCAGAGGCACACAACCGCGAGGTGTTGATTCTAGTTGTTCTATGTTTTAGTTCTGAGGATAAGGCCCTGATGGTGGTGAAGGATCCCATCTTCCTCAGACCTCCTCCCCCCTGCCAGCCTCCTGTTAACAGGACCAAGTGCATAGAGTAAGCTATGAACTCTTTAATGTATTTCCTAGATGTATTTTTTTCCCCCTCCTTTCACTTCCAAGTCCACAAAATCAACCAACTCCTACCTAAAATGTAAGAAAAAGCACTGTGTTAATTTTGAATGGCAGGTTGGCCCATGAGTTGAGGGGCTGGGTCCACCGTCATGAAGTGCAGCAGACCAAATCCAGACGCATGACTAACAGCAATCACAAGCCCACCAGGACCATTCTGGTAAGTCACAATGTACACAATGCTCATGTCGGCATTAAAGCATACAAACCAATCGTCACTTATATTTCTGGCCTTTAATTTCAGTTAAAATTGGGGTTCTTCTTTCACCACTGATTCACCTCTCCTCACACCTTCCCTTTTTCTGCCTCCCATTTCTCTTTATTGGGCTGAGTTTAATCCGGCAGCCCTGAGAAAGTAAACACAACACTTAGAGGGGAGCTGTAGGATTAGTGCCCCCTGCTCCTTTTTTCCATCATTTTTTTTCAAATTCTGTCACAGTAAGTCCAATCTACCAGAGCTGCCTGCTTAGTATACAGCCATTCTTTATATTACTATAAACAGAAAGGGAGATGTGTGTATTTCTCACCTGAATTCAGCTTTTCCTTTTTTTTTTCAGCACTAAACACACACTTTTTTTTTGACATATGAAACTCTACAAGTCACATGATTAATGAATAACTTTTAAATTGTATGTCTGCTCATTTGAATGATTCTGAATGATTCTCTTCGATGTGAACAGGAAAAGTTTAAGCCTTAAGATTTCTGAACTACATGTGATTTATTAGGAGAAGACCTTGGGACTGGAATGTGTGTGCTGATGTCTCGTTGTTTTGATATGATGGTCACTTGTAATGTTTTGAGTGGAGTCTGTGTTTATGTGTTGTACAGTGTTGCCAGCATTTTATCGTGCTCTTTCGCTAATGGTTACTTGATGTGATTATAAAAGCGATTATAGTTAATTCTCTCTTTTTTTCCTAACAGAAAACAGAGAATAAGGAGGCTGCCCAGATTTTAACCGTCCAATACACAGAAACTACTGAGGAAAAGTGAGTAAAAGGCCTGTTACAGTGCATTTATGTCAGATTCAAACACTTCAATCATTTTTCAGGTTTCATTTATTTTTCTTCCAAACAATTCTCATTCGTTTTTAAAGCTGCATCGAGCAGTTTCTGACAACTAGAGGGCAGACCATACTGCAGATATCAGAACCAGTACACAGTAACTACGACTTGTGTGGTAAACCACCTCTGTGTGGTAAACTAAAACAGAGAGAGTGGAAACCTGAGTTGCAGACTGGAGTGTTTATTGTCAGCGGGATCCGCTGGAGTAGATGACTGCAGTACTGGATTGGTGTTTTTGCTAGTCCATTACATAAAGCAACTGCAGACATAACAAACTGGTATGTTTCATTGTTTTAGAGTATGAGCCTTGTACATTGCTTCAGAGATTTGGCAGCCGATAAGAACCTATTGCCCTGGACTACACTGTGTGGTTTAGATCAGACAGATGGAGTCAGTTGTTTCTCATGACCACCTACAGTTTTTTTGTCCTATTTGTAACTCTGGCTATGAAACATCCAAACCAACAAGACAATACAGGAAAAATTCAACAATTGACCTCTGTGTGGCCACCGGTTTGCTAGAATGAAAATAAAAAAAATACACAGAAAATTCAGATTTAAAGCCTGACATATCTGTGACTTTCTCACTGCATACATGATGTTGAGAACCATTCATGCTGACCTGACCACAGCAGTAGAGTCTGTCTCTAGTCTGTAGAAAGTGTTGTGTGTGCCTTTTTCTATCTCCCCATTTCTGAATATTTTTTTTTCAGTGTTTTCAGCGTTCTTCATATTTATCTGCAATCCTGTAATTGCTTATCTCCTCACAGGAATCCTGGCAGTGAGCTGCAGGTGTACTACGCACCTCATCACACCTACAGTGACTTCTTTGATGAGATCAACCGCCGTGGCGATACTTTCTACGTGGTGTCTTTCCGCAGGGTAAGTTTCAACTCGACTGGGGCATGACACTGATTTGAGAAGGGAAACAGTCTCCGCACTAAATCTGACACTGTGGCTGACTGATCACATGAAGCTACATTAGAGGAGATTTCAAGGGAAGTTTTCACAGCTCAACGCTAATTAAATTTCATTCCATTTTTGCCTGTCATGAGATTTCCTTTTCCCAAACTGACAATAAAAAGTGACTAATGAATTATAGTTAGAGTAACCTATGAATCATATATTATATGTAATGGGTCTTTTCCTCAACAGGGTGGGTTGATTTGAGAGGAAAGTGGAGAGTGGTGGAAGGGATGAAATGAACATGCCCGAAGGATGTAACGACCCCTTTTCCAGTCCAATTTGCAATCATCAAAACCATGTTTTAGGTCTTTAGGCATGACCATTTGTCACTGTTAATCTGTTTGGTCTTTAATCATTTTTCCACATTTGAAACTCCAAACCTGTTTTTAATTCTCTCTCTTGATATAATTGATTCACAGACAGCATATTCAGAAAGAGTTCTTTGATTAGTTTGGGTTTGCTTCCTTTGAATAGTCTTTTCTTCCCAAAAAGTTGTATCTTTTACAGCTCTCAGCCTTACATCCCTTTGTTCTCAAATGCTAACCAAATAAAAAGAAAATATCTTTGCAAGGGGAAACTTTTTGCTTTGAGTTTTATCCATTACAGTATGTTTTTCATTATTAAAAGAACTTGCTGCTCCATCTATTGCCACTGAACTGTGCCAAAAAAACACACATTTACTTCTACAGTTATCCTAAAAGTATTAGCTAACAAACAGCCTCGTAAACCTGAATCAGCATGCATTTAGTCGCTTTTTAAAAGAGCTGGATTGTATTTCATATCACATGGAGAATCTCTAGATACTCTGGGCGATATTAAGCTTTTAAATCCTCAGGATTACTCAGTGGGGTGGGAGTTTTGAAGTATGTGGTCAAAGATCAAGACCCCTTGTCTCTGAGAAAGTGACAAAGGTCCGTCTATGAGTTGGCATGGTGACAGCAGGGACAATGGTAGCAATGTTGTACCCCATCTGAGGGCCTCTACAGGTCAAGTAGCTGTCCTTCAGTTTCTAGCAGCTTTGCGTTGTGGGGGAGAAGTGAGGTGTTATCGTTTATTCAATATAAAAGTAATGTCACACTTTGTATCTTAGAATTAAGAAAATAACATTCAGGGGAAAAAAGCTACTGAAACCTTACTGACCTGTTGACAAAAAGTAAGGACAATAAGCTTTATAATTATTTATATAAGTCTTGATTATTTTGATATGAAGATGTAGACCTGCAACTAATGATTATTGCTTAATCTGCCAATTATTTTCTCAATCAACTGATAAACCACTCAATCTTTAAATGTCAGAAAATAGAGGGAAATTCCAAAGCTAAAGTTAACGTCTTCAAACTGCATATTTTTTCCAGCCAACAGTCCAAAACCCAAAGATATTAAGTTTACGATCACTTAAGATACGGAAACACAGAAAATCTTCACAACCGAGAAACTGGAACCACACAATGTTTGGCATTTGTGCTTTAAAAAAATTACATTCAATTTATGTCAAAATAGTTGGTGATTCATTTTCTTTGGTTGATTAATCAATAAATTGTCTAATCTCCATGAAGATATAGATAGATAGATAGATAGATAGATAGATAGATAGATAGATAGATAGATAGATAGATAGATAGATAGATAGATAGATAGATAGATGTTGTTCTGACTTTCTCTAATTCTCTCCCTGCCTCCTGAACTACATGTCTGCTTTTTTTAATATGATTTTTACAGTAATTTAAGTGCTGAAGTGAACTTATCTTGGCTTTAGTAAGCAGGAAAGAGTTTGAGTAATCAGACATGTATTATTGAGTATGACGAAAACACAGCAAAGACATAGTCCATGTGAAGAGCATAGATTACCGACCTGTTATTTAGTCATTCTTTTTTTTTTTTTTTTTTTTTTTTTCTTCAGTCCCTTTATTTGCTTGTATTTTGTTTCCTGGGTTTCAGGGCGGGGGTGTGTGTGTGTGTGTGTGTGTGTGTGTGTGTGTGTGTGTGTGTGTGTGTGTGTGTGTGTGTGTGTGTGTGTGTGTGTGTGTGTGTGTGTGTGTGTGTGTGTGTGCAAAAAAACGGGGGTGCTTTTTTTTTTTTTTTCCATTCAGTATGTTATTACAAGACTGCCAAAGCTCTGGATTAAATTTGGAATTTGTTTAGATTTTAAAGCCAATCTCTACCAATTTTGTCTTTTGTCCCTCCAGGCAAAAATTTTTTCATAAAGTTCGTCATGGTCTGTTCTTGCCCTGGCCAGTAGTTGAGGTCACTCTCTGTACTATGTTGTACACTCAGACATGGTCACACTTAGGTCAAGGTTGCTTAAAGCCCCCAACAGATACATTACCACCTGTGGCTTTGTGTAAGTGTGAAATGAGGTGAGGTGATGGAAAACTGTGGAACTGCTCTTACTCTACCGTCATCTTGCGGTCTTGCTTCACTTCTTGTGCTATTTTAGCACCTGTGGATTTATGTAAGTGTGCATTGAGGTGTGGTGGTGGAAACAGTGGTTGTTTTCACTGTGGCCCATGTCAAATAAGGATCAAGGAAAATTCACCTGTTGTCATGGCAGCTACAGCTGTTTTAGCCTGACAAGCTTGTCTGTTTCCTGATGATGAGCAGAAATGTTCTTTGTGTTTTCCTAGCTCTCGCCACTCTCCAGGCGCAGTTAAGGCACCCTCTCTTCCATTTCCATTTTAGCATTATAATACTCCCTTTAGTGGCGTATAGCTTATTCCTAATACCTTACACTGCCATGAGCGGGTGACACACCAAACCCTTTATTCAGAAGAAGCAGTTTTTGTGCAAGTCTGTGAGAGATTGGTAACCCTGTATCCCAAGTCTTCTACATTGCTGCATCCTATCTTCTCACTGTAATCCCTTTCTCAACCTCAGCCCATACTCATGCCTGTCATCACCTTAACACCCCTCATTTTTCATTTCACCCGGAGCGAGCTTTGCCGGCCAAGTGTGATAGAGTTAACCAGTTTTCAGTTGGTCTCTTGGGAGTTGGAAAGCCACAAAAAGCTCCATTCTGGCAGATGATGGAGACCAAACCATGGGAGTTACCGGTCTTAATTTACATTTCTAAAAGGTGCTTTTTGTCCAAAATTGCAGCAACTCTTTCATCAGTTCATAGTAAAGTTCTTAAGTAATCCTGATCATTTTACTGTTGCAGTCAGACTTTCCTTTCAAACTGAGAGAAGAGTATCTTCTGATGGCCCATCTCTTTTTTTTAAATTCCATTCGGTTCTTGTCTGAATTTAGTCTCTTGATTCTTAATTTCTACAGTGATTTCTAGCAGAAATTTCCTCATGCTGGGTCCTTTCATTGGTTGTGGTAGAGTATATGGGCTTTTTAAGACTCTTTGTTTTACTGTTTTACTTTGTTTGCCTGTTGTGTTGCCTCGAAACGTGCAATAAATCCATTCCTCAATTTTCAAATACTGCAGGATTTAGTTCACAAATCTGATTATTACCTCAGTTAAATGATTTAAGTTATTATTTAATTAATCAATTAAGTCATTCTTCTTTTAATCTGTTATCGAGCTACAGCTCAATGCCACCCTTACTGTGTGTGTATGTGGGTCACATGTGTGTTCGCACATTAGCATTCCTCTCCACCGCAACTCCCTCCAAGAGGATGTGCTCAGAGTAAAGCCTTTCCTCCCATTGTCTAATGAGTTGCACAAAAGCTATTTTAAATAGTGCCAGTAATTGAAGTACTTTGCTGGTAAATTCCATTTTGATCTCAGACCTGTAGTGGATTAAGTACAATAAGTGCTCCAAAATAGCCCAAGGTGAAGGCATTGAAACTAGAGTGGTTTTTATTGTTTAGCCGATCTGGTGAGGCACGAAAAAGTGTTTTGTGATGAGAGAGGGCTCGGACCTTTTAACCTTCCCAGATGACCCTTGCAGCACTGATAAACTGTAGTTGTTATTATAACCTCTTCAGTAGGTCTACTGTAATGAGTCATAGCTTCAGCTCCAAATCTTGATCAGCAACTGGCAGATGCAGTTGTATTTCCCTCTTGATGACCGTGTCCTCTTTGCTCTTAGGATCATCTTCTACTTCCTGCCACCAACCACAATAAAGGAAGACGACCCAAGATGTCCGTGTTGTTGCCAGCCATGAACATAAATGGTAAGTGTCCTGCAGCACAGGCACAACAGTTGGGGAGTTTGGTCACTCAACAAAGTGTAACAGATGAAAGGCAAGCTGGGAGCACATTCAGAATCACGTCTCCACACAAGAATGCATTACTTGTGGCCTAAGACACTTGTAAGGAAAAACCTTGAGGACCAAAATAGAGCCCTTTTGCTTTTTATGCCTATTAAGGTGATACTGATCCTTTTGCTTCTTTAATGGTGATTTGCTTGTCAAACTCTACCTTCCTGGAATTAAAGGTTATGTTGCCTCTTTAACTTAAATGAACTTTTCTTTGCCAAAAAGTTACTTTGACATCTGGCGTCTTGTAGTAGATGATGTTTGTTCCTTCCTCCCCCTGAGCCCTTTGTAGTGTCTGTTATATCCTTCATGCTCAGACTATATCTCTATTTCTTCAGCAATGCTGTAAAGTGTCTGTACAGCCACAGACACAAACAAAAATGTGGTAATTTCCTGTTGGCCTTGATTTTAGACTGAAAATAATGAGATTGAGGCCTAGACAGAGACTTGTATTCTGTTAGATGTACTACTATAAAATATATAAAAATACATTTATTATTATTTTGAAAATAGAATGTTGTTCAGAAAAAATGCTCTTATGCTAGCCTGAAATCCATCCTCTATACAGCAGATTTTATTAACAAGGACAACAACTGCTTTTAGTACAAAGCATCCAAAGAACATCCAGACCTGTGGTTCAGTCCAAACTGTGCCACCTACAGGCAAGGGAAGTAATAGCTTGTGCAGCTGTCACACATCTGCAACCTGCAAGCATGACAGAAAATATAAGCACTCTGGTTTGAGCACACCAGACAAACCATTCACTGTCATTGTTGCACACAATAGCTGCCTGCTAGTGATTAAAAAGTCAGATTACCTTTGAGCCAATACAGGACCCCTTTCAGATTGAAGAGCATGGACATTGCTCATCGAGGCTGTTTAACTTCCTCTTAAAGAGTACAAGTGCTGTCCACACCTTGTCAGTGTGGGTGGCAATCAGAGTTTTCTTTTTGGGGGGGGGGGGTTAGACCGGCTCATTTGAGAAGCAATCACCCGTTTATTTGACTGCCAGCCCTCAAAAGCAAACCCAAACATTTTAACACCTGTATACATGAATCACGCCTCAGTATCTCAACACTTGATCAGCAAAAACCTTGGACTACCATTGGCGCCTTTGTTGCCAAATTGTTTTCTATGAATCATTAAAGTGTACACATGTTCTTGATTTGAATGAGCTCATCATAACTTTTCTCCATGGCCCTCAGATCCGCTGGATTTATCAATGCAGTATTTCAGAGTGGGGTCATCGGGGGTTTTAGTGGAAAGAAAGTCTTATATTTCCAAATACTGCAGTTAATTATCAGGTGGCTTGATTTTCACAATGCCTGCAGGACAGTGAACTGAAAGGAAACCTATCCAAGAGGAAGCGTTTATGTAGGGTGTGAGCAATTAGGAAGACATCCAGTTGTTGTTGGCTGTTTAACTGGCTTTTTTTTTTTTTTTATCAGAAATCCTCTCATTCCTCTGATATATCCCCGTCTGTCTGGCAAAGCACCAGCAACAGATTTGATTAGGGTTTCAACCAACTCTGAGAGGAGTGAGTCAGTGCAATATGAGCCTCTTACTCAGCATTGAAGACATGTCCATTGGGTGATAACTTTTTTTTTTTTCTGGGGGGGCGGGGGGGGGGGGGTGTTAGAGATGAAGATTGATGAAGGTAAACATTGTTCTTGGTTGGTCTTTTTCAGGGAGGAATGTTAAGGTCTGTGCCGGTCAGATGGCCCATTGAAATAGCAGCAAATAGTGAAATCCAAGACCTGCCTTTCAGCTAATTGTTGAAATGGCCAAACAAAGGTGGCATTCAGGGAGTGATATCAGGTCTGGAAAGAGTCTCAAGAAAGAGGTCTTAGATTTGATGCTTGCCGTCGGCCATGAATTCAAAACATTTTGATCTTTTGTGCTTGTACCTTTAAATCTTTTCCTGCTCGTTTCAGGCTTTGGTGTGTTTCTATCTAATATGTTGGCTGGATCATGTGGTGTCTTTTAGCAAGAGAGAGGGCTAACACCAGTTTTATATTAGCACAGATGCATGTTCAGTAGCTTTTGTTTCAGATGCCACATCTGCTCCTCTGTGTAGATCCTCATTGACCTGACAGAGAGGACTGGAGTTAAAAACCGAGCCAAAAGAGGCTGACAAAGGATGACAAAGGATGGTGGTGATTCTCTAGTAGCACAAAACCTGCACGGTCCTCCCCCCTGTTACATATTTAACCCCATGTGTCACACAGATGACAGAACTTCAAGTAGCATTTTAGATGTATGTTGTCTTTGTTTGAAACTGTGAAGTGATTAAATGCAAATGTGAATATTCAGATGAGTGAGACCCTTAGAAGAGCAGAAACACTGTCCTCTTTCTGCAGCATGAACGCTCGACAGCAGAGGATAATTCTTTCCAGCCTCCTTGCTGCTGCACTCCTTTAGGAATGCCTTCCTTCTCCAGTCACTAAATGGTTTTCATCTGGAGGAGGTGAATAGGCTCTGCTAATCTGAAGTGATCACTTGGTCTGTCTTGGTCAATAACCGAACGTCGAGGATAGAGACTTTGATGTAAGCCGTCGTCTGTTTCTGTCTAGCTGCATGTCCACGGTTCAGGGGTTCTGTTAAAGTTACATGACCTTGACCTCCTTGATTCTCTCTGGAAAACATATCTGGCTGAGCAGGAGCCCCTTATAAGGACCGAAGGGTGTGTTTATTTAGTGATCCTCTGAGTTTGAAAGTAGCTCAATCAAGTGGAAGCGACATGTTTGGAGGAGAGGAATGTTTTGCAGATGACATCATTTACAGGTGGATCAACCTTGGGTCTGCAGTCTATTTGTACTGCTCTGAGATTGTACATGTGCACTGTAGCTAACAGGCAGCTTTCACTTGGGGTTCAAGGTAAAGCTCCACACCACTGAAGGAGTTGGGGATCAGATTTTCCTACTCCTCTAATCTAAACAGAACATCCTCACCAGTCCTCTGAAACAGAGTGCGTTCTCACCAATGCAAATGTTTAACCCTTGCCATCCTTAAATACCCTAATTAAAATTCCAAGTGCAAGTGATTATCAGCCAGTGAATTCTTTATATTTAAAGCTTGTTATTACTGTGCTAGTTGCCTGGTGATCTATTAACTTTTCCTCTAGTGTCTAATTTTTCCTGTTTTTCACTTAATGACTAGATACCTGCAAAACGAAAGGCATTCCCGTCAGCCTTAGCTGAACTGTGTGTTTTGTGCTAATCCGCAAAAGTTAGCATGCTAACAGGCTTAACTAGGATGGTGAATATGGTAAGCATTATAGCTGCTAAAGCAGATATGTGAGGATGTTATTTAGCTCAAAGCACTGCTGTGCCTAAGCACAGCCTCACATAGTTGCTAAGGCTGTAGACTCATTTAGTCCTGTAATTGCCTGTGAGATTCTTGACTACTTTTCTAATGGTAAAAAACAAATGCTTTATTGTTCCTCATTGGGTTGCGCATTGTAGAACGCCCCACTCATTCATATAAAAAAGACCTTGTTATCTAGTAAATAAAGATGAGTATTTAGTGGACCTTTCTGAATAAAAATGTTCTGAAAATTGGGTGGATTAATAGCTTATGCAAATGTTTAAATTGCCCAATTGACATCCTATTAGACCCTAATTTATTTTTATTGACCCAAATCATGCTTTTGTGATTATATTTGATGATGAATTGCTTCCTTTCTCATTTAAGAAAAAAAAAAAGAAGCTTTCCTCGTGTGTCCTCAGAATCTGTGCCAGTCTGGCAGCCACCATCCTCCCTAGATGCACTCTCAGATTTCCTTAGATGCATCTTTGCCAGACATCGGGCCTTTATCAGCACACACCGGCTCACTGTGTCGCTGTGAAACTTTCTGGAACATCTCCAGATGGCACCAGTAAAAGGGGGAAGGAGACCATGCAGAGCAGGACGGTGGATTTGGCAGCCTCTTCAAAGAGCTGCTGTTTGAAGTTGGGCCTCGTGGCTGTGTTTGTGTGCTTCCTCTTCCACTGTTCAGACCTCTCAAGCAGTTAGCTGAATAGAAGTTAGACAGTTTGGTAATTTGGTGAAAGATGGATGTAAACAGTGCAGGGAATTTAATTTGAGTCTTAGATAATGGTTGGATTGTGGCCCACAATTTACACTGTACTTACTTTGTAATTGTTGTGCATTTGCAAAATAATTCTGGGGTACAGCAATATCATTAAGGGGAGTTAACAACTTCAACCTGCATTAACTGTGGTCCAATATCACTTTCCCTTTATCTCTGTTTATCCATAGTGTTCCACTATGTTCACCAGCTACTCTCTTACTTTGTCTGGAAGTAATAAGATGACCACTTATCAGTTAACAGTAACTTTAGTGTGTGGGGCAAAATAATTATTATATGGTAAAAATTGAGAAAGTGTTCCACTGGAATAGCTGATTTGCAGATTTAGCAGGCCGCTTTTTCATGCTCTTGGATTGGTCAAGTATAGTTATGGGTGTTTGACTGTCTTGGTCATGGTAATTATGAGCTAAGAACAAGATATGTGGGTTGTAATGAAGCACTCTCTGTTCTCTTCTCATTCTGTGTACTTACAGGGTAAAATCAAGGAATACCAACCGCAAAATCACACAAAAAAACTTGCGAAATAGAATAAAGCCAAATTTGAAGGGATTGGCGTCGTAATAGCATAGTAACAAAGCTAACAAAGCAAAGTCTTTCATAAGTACAAAATTATTGCCTCTTTTATTCAAAGAGTTCTTTTTTTGTTGTTTCGTGCATTTATTTTATCTCGCATCAACATCAATTTGCGGTGCTTATGTTTTGTTCTTATATTTGTTATTTAATTGCAATTTGCGAACTGATGGGAATATCAGAGCAGCTTGTTTTGCAGTGAACAGACTCAGCACAGGTTTGACTGCGCAGTAATAACAGGACCTTGAAGTGAGGAAGAAGTAAACCAGTTATGATCTCATCAAGCTATATGGAGATATACAGGGAATAACTTTTCCAGCTTGACTTCAGACAGAAGCCTAATTTGACATAGATGTAGCGTGACAAAGAGATAAATCCAAACCCAGAGGATGATTTCCAGAGATGTCTGCTGAAACAATGAAGCCATCTGAAAAGTTCCAGTTTTTCTGCAGATGCAAAGGGGGAAGCTGAGGCGTAGATGAAGTCATACTCAACATTACGTCTACTAACCATCTAATGATATGAACATCCGTGGAATCTTCCCGGCAGCGGAAGGAGCCATTGTATAGTCTCTGTACAATCTGATAAACTCTCTCTGCCTCCAAAGTATACTTCCATGGAAACACTGGAGCAAGGCAGATGAAGCTGATGTCTTGCACAGGTGTCTCTGGAAAAAGACTGCAGCTTTTATACAACTTGCAGTGCTCTCAGGCATTTTAAAGACGCCTACAGCTCCATATCTGGGTCATATAATGGTGCACTAAAACTGACTTAGGTGTGTTTGGCTTGTGTGCTCCACATGGTGAATGTTGCTATCTCTGGCTTACAGAAGAACCCTCAAGTTTTTAAGTTTACTGCTAATGTAAATACATGAGGGATCCATCAGCATGCTGTTAAGAGCTTTTCCTAGCAAAGACTTTGACAAGAGTCCACTTTAAAGGATGTTCTTCCTCCAGGCTGAGTAAAGTTAGGCTGTGGGAAACCACAAACCATGGACCATATAGTTGTCTGAAGGCCAGCATCTCTTTCCAAACTTGAATTTCCCAAGATAAAGCCAGAGTACGGTAATTGCTTGTTTGTAGGTCAATCCACAGGATGACCTTGAAAATGAAGATGTATGTAGTCTTTGACAACAAGCTTTGTGGTAATCATTGTACTGTACGCCGTACAGTACAGCAGTCCCTGGGATTTCTTCAAACACAAAAGCCTGACTCATCAACATCGATCACATGAAGTTTCCTCTTTTCTTCTCGGAACCCAACTTGACGCCTGAAGGATCCTGACTCATCATCCGTGATGGCACTCTCTCTTTCTCTCCCACACTTTTGCCAGACTTTCTTCTCTCTAATGTGCATGTCCTGATCTTGTTTAGAACTGTTTTGTTTATCTCTATGTAGGAGAACTCCAGCATGTGACTCACCTCTGGACTCCATCTGTAACCAAGCCTCCGCCCGTACTCGCTGCAGTTCTCAGCCCCCCACAACTGCCTCAAACAATACTCCTTTATACTCCCAAAATACTCTTATCCCATCTCTCTACAGCAAGCATGGCCAAAAAACTTGCGAGTCATAATGATGATGTGGAATCATGTTTGCCAAGCACTGTTTTTGTCTTGTGTTAGAGCTTTTGCCCTGATATAAATCCACAGTTGATGGAGCGTATACACAAATTAAACTGGAATAACTTCTTTATTTATACGCTGATTGCTGCATCTATAAGTAACAACCCTTTTCTTCCTTTCCTGCCATTACAGACAGCATCATCAGGGACAAAGAGTTCGAGGTGATGATGCAAATTGACTGTGAAGTAACAGACACCAGGATCCTCCACATCAGGTCTTCCACCATCCCACCTCTGCTCCGGGTCAACCACACAGACACATTTTACCAGCACTCCCCGACCGACAGCCAGGCCGTGCCTCCTGTCGGTGTGCTAATGGGGTCTGCCTAAGATCACCATCAGCACCTGCGTTAACAACAAAACACATGAAGGCAAGCACAGGATAAAATCTCAGCTTGTGTTTTTTTTTTAAATATTTGGTTAATGAATCATATTTTAAGGCTGGTGTGCTCCCACTGACTTTAGGTTTGCTGTTTAGATGTGAATGAATGGGCTCTGTAGAAATCCTAAGTCATTAGAATACAGAGGTAGCTCAAAGGTCATCCACATTCTTTATTAGGACTGATATCCAGAGGTAGTCTGTGATAGGGTCCGAGCAGACGCTTGCTCCTTGTGTGGCAAAACTGACTTCTCCCTGTGACCCCAGACGCCCCACATAAGGGTAATTGCTTAGCGGCAGGGGGCAGAGCATTGAACCCTGAGTCACCCCATCATAACACAAATACTTTTACCCCATAGCAGCTCCTCGAGTCTGCTCTTTTATTCCCCTTTATTTTCAGGAAAGAGTTTAGAAAACAAATTGGTATAAACCTAAGATTTACCTACTTCAAACCTCAATTAGAGACAGAAAATACATTTATGATATCAATGTTAAGAATCACAGCAAATTCTGTGTTTGTATCTTAGCTAGAAAATGGAGTGCTGTAATTGTTTCTCTTTCTCAGTTTGTCTTTTTTGACTCTAAATAAAGCAAATTTTATTAGTGAAATAGTAAGAGATGCCAGGTTAATTACAGGAGGCATTCAGTAAACTCAGGACATCAGGTGATCTGTGAAAGCTATCAGGCTACCCACTATGATTTTGGTTGGTTTCCACTAGGTGCTCTGTTTTTAGCATTGTATCGATGAAAGATTTCAGTTTTAAATTTTTGGGTCTTTGCACTGTGCTTTACTTATGAACAGATTCAAATACTGTATTGTATTTATTTCTTTTACAGTAATGGAAACTTCTGTGGTGTGATGCAATTTGCTCGTTTCTACTGTTAAAAACTTCTTCCGTCAGGATTTATTGATTTTTATTTTTTTCTGATTAAATGTTGTGTGAATTTATTCTAATTAATATTACATGGTAGAAACATACAGAAAATCTAGATACTGGGACAGTTCTTTAGTGTCAGTTCACAGAGTGGACATGAAAAAAATGTATCATCCTCAAATTTAAAATCGCCAGTAAAAAAAAAAAAAAACCTGTCATAAATAATCACTAGTGAAAAATATTGTTTTAGTCCTGACTTCTCCGTCCTCGGGTTAAATTGCACTTTTATTTGGTGCACTTAAGCCTTTCTGAAAATTGCAATCTACTAGAAATTCTTACTTTAAAAAGTATATTTTAGTGAACCTTTGCACTATAAATGCACAACCTTGGAAGTTCATTTCTGGTTTTAAATGCCTTATTTTGATGTGTCTCTAACCTTGTTTTGACTACCTGTAATTTGGGGTAAAATTAATATTAAGTAAGAAACTATACGTCATCAGAATTAGTAACCTTTTTCATATTACTGGTCATTTTCTGTATATGTGGATAAAACTGCATACTATACTACTACGACTCAAAGTGCTTTCTTTTCTCTTTGTTCTGTCTACATGATTGTACAGATGGTTATGTTTTAACTCAACAGATGCCCATAAAATGTTCAGGAAAAAAAAAAAAAACTTGTGTTGTTTTAACCCACGCCTTCTGTGTATGTAATTTTTCCCCCTTTGGTTTCAGAAATATTTTTGATTCGCCACATTGTTTTCACTGCATCCCAACCGTACTTGGGGACAAGAGTACAATTAAAAACTTCTGAGGTTTTTTGTTTTGTTTTTGTATTCTATTATATGCATAAACCAAAATAAACACTGGATTTTCTCTAACTATACCTGTGTGTGTAATCTTTGGGCTTTTGGGGGAAATCCTATAACTGCATTATTTCATTTTTTGTTCAACAAGTACAATAGATTGACTGTTCATGTGTATTTTCTTCCACTATAACTCAAGTGTAACAGTAAATTACAGGCTTGAACACTCCATCTCTCTCTTTTCCTGCCTGGTTGTCTTGAGTCTATCCTCAGTCTTCCAGTTGGATTAACACTCACAACCTATAATTAAAGCCACTTTAACATCAACAGTGGCTGGCCAAACAAAAAAGACATTTTCCATTAGTATTTCCAAACTTTATTGCGGTCTCCTCAAAGCAGTCTGATATGGAGGGAGTAAGTGCTTTCACAAGACAAAAGACCTGTGGTATATGATGCAAAGAAAAATGTAATATAAAAAAGTGTATAAAACAGAAAAAATGAATTTGTCCACAAAATTTTAGAAATTTGTTCAAAGAGAGCTTTTATGAATTATTTTTTTGTGAATTGCTTTGACCCAAACCACTGACTCATTCTGAAACCCTTCTACATTCATTTATCTCATAGGACTTTTTTTTTTTTTTTTTTTTTTTTTTTTTTTTTTTTTTACAGCATTACAATATATACAGTACAACTTGATGTGTTGACTGAGGAATCAGGCTCACTTTTTCACTTTTTTCAGGTAAAACTTAAAACAAAGCAATTGAATCACAATATACTGAAGTATATATGTACATTTGGCCCCCATTTGTCTCCATCCTGAAGGCCATGTGGACTGATCTACAATCCACTCAAACCATAGAATTAACTTTTAAAATAACTCCCGTCAGACCCTTACTTAGGGTCTACATAAGCAAACTTAATGTTGTATGTGACTTGGTGTCCATTGTCCCACGCATACAACACTCCCTCTTTGGGATTGTAGTCAATCTGCGTAGTGTAGGTGTAGTTGTTGGTGAAGGGCATTCTGGGAATCATTTGAGTGTTTGTGTGCGTGTCAAAGGCGTATTCCAGGTTGGCGTCCTTTTGGTTGTTGCTGTCAACAGCGTAAAGGACGCCGCACACGATGAAGCAGTTCCCGTAGTGGTTCCTCCTGAGCCCAGTTCTCCAGGTGGTCTCCCTCTGCATGCTGAGGTCTGAGGGGTTCAGTCGACTCAGAACGATCACTTCCTGTAAGAAGCCTTCGTCATCCAGTGCCGGGTAGATGATCCACAGGCCGCTCTCATCCACGGCAAAGTCGATGTCTGAATGACTGCGCCACTCCCACGGTGATGACGACTCTTCGACCAGGGCATCATGCAGCATTGTCCACGAGGCCACGTAACGCTGACGCAGGTCAAACTTGATGATGTCACGGGAGAAGGCACGGTTGTAGTAGAAGGCCCCATCGTAGACCACATGGCCTGTGCCGATCCAGTTGTAAGGCAGCTTGTAGGAGTTGGTAAAACGGCCTTGAAAGGAAAAAGAAGAATGGCAAATATGAGATTTATCAAAACCAAAAGGAAAACAAGAAATACTTGAGTGAAAGCTTAAAATACTGGTTCTTACCTTGTTTGAAAACGTCCAGGTTGCGAAACTCCAGGAGGTTGTTGCCATAATAGAAGTTTGTGACATAAATTTTGTCATTATCAGACTTTGGATCCTTCATCCACGCTCCTTCATTCCTGCCATAGGTGTTGTGAGTTACTGGCTCAGAGATTGTTGCCAAAGTGTCCTTACACTCCCCTGTAAAAAAGACCAAGAGAGCTATGAGTTAGGATTTAGAAACAGTTCAACATCATCCAGACCTACGTCAAAGAGTCTGAAAATTAATCACGGAAAGGAGGTTGCCACATACTGTAAAGCACTGAATTTCAAAGTTAAGAGATTCACAGAACAATTTCTTGAATATTCTCCTCATGACACTTATACACAAAATAGTGAAGGCATGATGCACAGCAAATCAGGGGTTCAAGTACTTGATAGAGGTGTTGCTAGTGATGGGAAAGTCAGTCTGTCAGCTATTTTGTCAGTTGTTCCACCACTTTGGTCAAGACTGAAATTTCTCAACAACTATTGGAGAGAAACCCACAGAACTGTCCAGACTGTCCATTCATGGTACTCAGAGGATGAAGCTGGTTGACTATTTTAAATTATCCAAACTGTGGCTTATCATCAGCCTCAGCTTTACTTTGTATTGAGTGCTGATTAGTAAATGTTAGCATGCAAACACACCAAACTAAGATCGTAACTATAATAAACTTTATACCTTCTTATCATCAATATGTTAGCATTGTCATTATGAGCATGTTAGCATGCTGACAGTAGCACATTAGCTCAAAGAACCACTGTGCACGGTAAGTACAGCCTCACAAACTCCTATCATGGCTGTAGACTCTTGAAGTCTAGTTTCAATGCACTTCCAACTTGACAATCAATGTCTTTCACTGTATCATATTTTTTCCTGTTGCACCTAATATCTCACTGTTTAAACTGACACAAAAACTCAACTTATTTACCAGGTTTTTGTGAAGTAGATTCCTCCTGTCTTTGCATTGGCTCATCTAATTCCAGGTGTCCTTCCTCCCCCTCATGCTCTTCCCAGCTGATTTTGTATTTCTGTTTAACTTGAGCGGCCTGCCTGGTAGTGGTGGTGGTGGTGGTAGTGGTGGTGGCGGTGGTGGTGGTAGCTGTAGAAGAGGTAGTCACAGGTATGGTGAAAGGCAAAGTGGTCAGTCTCTGTGTGGTAGGAGGCAAAGTTGAAGCTGAAAAGGAGGTGGACTCAGTTTCTTCCTCTGGAGTTGTAGTAGTAGCCTGTGCAGAGGTAGCTGTTGTGGAAGCTGTCGTGGGGTGTATTGGTGCTGAGGTGAGGGCAGCATGGGTTGTAATGGTCACAGTAGAAGGTAGGCTGGTAGTTGAAGCCTCTGTGGTTGGTTTTGGCGCAAGCGTGCTTGGATAGGATGCAGTGCTGCCAGGTACGGTTTGCATTTGCTCTTTCAGCTCCAGGGTTGACGTTTCCATCACGGTGGTTGGTGTATTTCTTACTGTGAATGCTGGTAGGATTGTCTCTGTTGTGGCTGTAATTGCAGAGGGATGGGTTGTGTTCATTGTTGTTTTGGTTGTTTCCTTGGTAGTGACTCTTGGAGAGGTGCCAGCTGGTTCATCCATTAAGGGGATTGGCCACTTAGTGATTCCAGCAGTGACTCTATGACTAGTGTGAGATGCGGTGTCTGTGGTCCTGTTTTTTTGGGTGGTAGTGGTTGGTCCAAATGTGACACTTCTCGTGGATGTGTCACTCTGTGCATCTGTAGACACATTGACCGATGCGGTTTCAATGGCACTGATGGACCCATCATGACTTTCTGAAGTGGACTCAGTTTCTTCTTTCGGTTTTGTTGATTGGCTGGTCTTGGAACTCTGCAAAGGAGCTGTTGTCTTTGGTCGAAACGATCTCGGTCCCGCCCTCGTCCTGGGGCGAGGGACTCTGTGCTGAAGAAGATTCTCCTCAATGAAGAGGTTGATTGGACCATCACCACTGAATCCATGATATTCAAAAACTGAAGAGAAAAAGGAAAATGCTTTGTCAAGTAACCTGAATTCTATGCGACATCTCTGACCATGCAAATGAAAGGGCAAGAAGTGTGGTAACAAATGGATTTGTAGCTACAATTTTATAGTTGCCACGGCAGCTGACAGCAGCTGAGGTAAGCATTAAGCTTTTGCAGCTAACTTTTAATGATCTGATATCCCACACCCGTTAAACCACTTATCCTGGTTTACAGTTACCAGAGTGTGGACAAGACATAAAAAAGATTGAAGGTATAATTTTTATCCATAGTTCTGAATCACTTAATGTTTAGGTATTGTGCTGATGTCACAACAGCTTAATCTACCCGAGTGGTCTGATTGATTTGTAAAGTTTTGTTAAACCTTCTTGAGACAGTGCTTGTACTTACAGTTTTCTCCAGGCTCCCCATCATCTGCCACCATCGGATCTGGCTCAGATTTATAAAAAGTCATTCCTCTGATGATCATGCCGTTGGGGCCGGTCTTTGACACCTGAGAAGTTTCCTTGTTAGCCACATTGTTGGGAGGCACCTGGGGTTTGACGTCAGTGATCTGAGCAGAACCATCGGTCTGCAGGAAGGACGAATTTTCCCCAATAAACTTCTCCTCATACTTTCCCTGTTAGTGGACAGATAGACACAAAAAATATGTATGAAAATATAAACCGTGCATTAGGCTGACACCAACAACAGAAAATTATACAACCACTGCACTAACACTAAGAGAAACCTAACAAGTGAAATGTTTTCCTGGGGAGATATTACTTTATTATGTTGTTGACATTGTTGACATATTTTGTGACATCACTGCAACAAATGACAAGAAACAAGCAGTCAGACAATCAGATAGACAGTAAACAAGCTAACTGATTATCACTTTATTTAGAAGTTAGTACACCTATGTATGACTTTTTTTCACTACACAGGAAACTGTACAACCATACAACTGCAGCAAGAGCAGTAGGTTAAAGTTGAACCAGGAAGTC
Organism: Seriola aureovittata; assembly: GCF_021018895.1. Classification (NCBI taxonomy): domain Eukaryota; kingdom Metazoa; phylum Chordata; class Actinopteri; order Carangiformes; family Carangidae; genus Seriola; species Seriola aureovittata. The sequence goes on along the minus strand of NC_079369.1, from coordinate 10,204,201 downwards.
AGTCTACAGATTGCAATTTATGTTTACATTTGACATTTTGGGTAATACTTTTACCATTTACATTCTTTTATTTCTTCAAATAAGTTTGTTTAAGCTGGGCTTTAAAACAACATCATCTGACTGTTTGTGTTTCTTGCATTGTATGAATTCATTTTCTTTTTACCATGTAGCCATATTCACAGAAACTACAAAGTGTGACCCAAATTGAAAATAAACCTGAATTATCCTTTAACAAAGAGGACATTTTTTATTTATTATTTAAAAAATAAATAAATTATATTATTATTTGAAAAAAAAAAAAAAATCTTAAGTTTCAGCTTTTATTAATAACAGTGTTTTATGCTTCACAAGTTCTCTTGTGAAACATATTAACGTAGTGAATCACTTGCATGCGAAGCACAGGTCCACCCAACACTGCTGGACGTGTTCTCCATTTTATACTTCAGTTGTCATGGATCAGGGCCCAGTGGTCCAGTTACTGGTCTGAGGTCTGCTATTGTCCACTGGGACTGCCAAACCTTACAATTACCTCAGAAACTCTTTCACACATTCTTAATCCTTAATCATGGAGACGATGATTTTTATGAAGGACTTTGTGGAAAGAACACATAATTGTTCCTTTTGTTTTGAAACAAAGACTAAATAATGTTCTACCAGCCTGAGCAGCAACATGTGAGTCCAATCACTTCTTTTATACTTGCTCCTTTCCTAAATTCAGTTAATTCAGTCACAGTCTTCACAACTGCTTTTAATATAGGAGCTATCAGGATCTGCCTCACAATCTGAAAGAACTACATTGCAGTAACTTACTGGTGTGATTTATTGTGTATAAGACTTTGCAACTGACATACAATAAGGTGGTAGCATTTTGTAGCACATTATTTACTAAGTATTCACTAGATAATTGTGTAATTATATATTTTTTTTACGAGTTCCAAGCTAAACTGTACCGGCTACTGTACTGTACTGTTACAGGTGCAGTAATTATGTAGTACCTATTGGTTGAATATGCAGTGATAGCTACAAAAAGGTTTTTGCATTCTGCGAAATATGTATGTACTAGGTAAGTGAACTTCAATAGTTGCTAACAGCCTGTAATTGTTTTAAGTTAGAACAATTTATTTTACCTCTATGTTACTGACCCCCCCATCGGTTGACCCTGTGTGTTAAGATATCACACTTACATCTGGGTTCTGATAAACTGCTGCCCCGCTGACCTCACTTAGTCTTGTCTTGTCCTGATACCGGGGGGGACGAGGGGTGGGCGGGCTTTCTGTCACATCTGCCTCAATAGGAGGGCTCTCCTGGGGCTTCACCTCGTCCGTGGTGCTGTTCAAAGACACCACCTTCGTGCAGCCAAGGACAAATCCAGACATCGTGCATGTGTTAAATGGAAAATAAGCTGCATTCGTCAGCAGTCATAATCACAATAGGAAGGGAGAAAAGTCAAGTAGAGCCCCTAGTATCCTGAGTCACTAATGGGTCTTTTTCACTGCAGACCTTTTGACTTGTCGTAGTAGGAAAAGAACAGGTGTAACTAAGAACATTAGCAATTACTCTGTTCTATTCAAGTGCCTGAGTAAACCATCACAGTGAGCCAGCATGCACAACACCAGGACCCTGACACTGAAGCAGCTAGATGGAACAAAGAAGGCATTTTATTGGTCCATTACAACAGGCCAGTCAGCTCATTTTTAAGAAGGGTTCAGTACTCATGCAGATATACATCCACATGTGATAGAGGTCCTGCCCCTAATAAATCTGAAAACTGATTGTTGTCCAATTGTTTTACTGGATGCACTGAATTCAGAAGCCACCAATATATAAACACACCCACTACCACCAGTTTGTGCATATGTTACATATGTTATACAAACATATTTGCATGAATCTTACACTGGCACTGTACCTTTTCAATGTGCTCAACACGATCCAGGAGCTTATTGGTGATGGAGTGCAGCTTCAGTAGGTCCATGCCGTAGAAGGAGCCTTCTAGCAGCTCAAGAATGGTGGACAGCTAAAATGAGCAAGTGGATTCCGTCAAAAGGGGTTTACCAAGACATAACATGCGTAAAATATGCCCATCCAAACTCTGAGTCTGTGGTTATGAATAAAATGAGGGGCTATCCTTAACTGAATGTGATAAAACGTGATATCCATGCCTCCACTGATCCAAGCCTCTCTAGAAACCAATGGACGTGTAAGGGAGCAGCCTGTTGGATCTGGAGCATAGTGACTTATTTGTATTGGAGGCCCTGGTAAATATGGACAACGGACATGATGACACTTCACCTTGACATTCTCTTTTCCAGCTTCCCTAAGTTTTTTCAGCCTGTACTCTCCCTCGCAGGGGTTGACCGCTGACGGAGGAGCGATGCAGGCGCACTTGCACTCAGGTCCAGATGTGATAGTCTCCACAGTGTAGAAGTCCTGCGCAGTGGCGCTCCCTTCTTCTATCCGCCGACAGGCGCTCCTGCTCAGGGGTCTGACAACACATTTACACCGACAGTCAGAGCCTTCCGAGAGGGCTTTCACTTTGTCATAATCACCCAGCAGCTACAAAGAGAAGAGGACGGATGTGTTTTCCACCACGCTCAACCACAAACGTTTGAATTTGAACGCACAAAATGATGAAATGTCCATAACAGAAATGATGTAAAGAAGTAAAGAAAGTGGACATTTCCTCCTACCTTAGAGAGGATGCTCTCTTGGCCATCTATCTCCTCCTGCAGCCTGTCATTTTGCTCTGCATTGCTCTGAACTTGTGACCTGGGATCTGCACCCAGGGTCTTTGGCGCAGCAAAGCCCCGCGGAAAACACGCACAGCACATTACGATGACAATGCATAACTTAGACATGTTGTGAAGCTCACAGAGCGCGAAGAGAAGAATTAAGGTTTGCTCAGCAGGCACAGCCTGTCACCTATTCATTTAACTCCTAAGAAAACTTCATAGCGTTTGGCTCCAGAATCAGAGGTGTATCCACAACGTCATCAGATTGAGGGATTACGCTTTACAGCGCCATGTCATCTTTTTCATAGTCGCAGTGAATGTAGGATGATGAGTCCTGAGAAACCGTCCACTCTGTGAGAGAGCAGCCGGCATCTGCTGCTGGAGCAGCGCTGACAGGAGGCGGACCTGATCAAACTGGCAAGGAGGAGCTGAACTGCTTCAAAAGACTTCTCACACAATGAGCAGCTTATTAGTAATCATTAAAGACCAATGCAGTGAAAACTTAAGTATAATCTTCAACTGTCTCTCAGTTTTAACTTAGTTTATGGCTCAAAACCATATTTCGAAGACAATTACAAGGATGCAGCCTGTTGCACTTTGACTGTTCTGTCGCTTTTCTGCAGCCCAGTTTCAGCTTAGGTTTTGCTGCCCTCTACCTGCAACAGGGTACAACAAAAAGTGAAACAAACCTTTGAACTTAGATGTTTATTTGTAGTGTAAGGCACATTTCATTGCGTACTTATTTCCCTTCATCAAACTTCTTTCAATAGTCACGTGTGTATGTGTCTGTAGAAAATGGTGCATGAGAAGTTCTGTTAAGGCATATGGTGCCATGCAGGTTTGAAAATCACAAAGAAAGTTGTCATAAAAATGAATAAACCCCGTGTTGTGATACCAAAATTATAGATCTGCCATGTAACACATGTTTGTGTTGTCATTACCCAGAGAAGAACAATACTCTAAAATTAAATAACTTTTAAGTGCCACAGTCTTTTTTCATGATGAATGTCCACAGTAATTAAAAAAAATATTCCGTAATACAATGATCTTTTTTATTTCTATTTGATGCCTTCATCTGCAATGAGCTTCAATATATTAAGAAACCTTTGGGTCTTTAAAATCACTCTACCTGCCCCAAAATAACAGGAGTCACCCAGTGAGAGATCTGATTAAAAGGTGGTAGTTTAGTAATTACACTGAAAGTTCAAGCAAGAGGGAATATTTATGTGCACCCTTTATGTTCCATCCTTTCAACTGCTGCCACAGGAAGGATGAGGTGAGAAATACGGCTCCACAGTCCACCATACTTGTCAAGATCCATTCTGTCAAAAGATACAGGGCGGCCATGAGAAAGAAACTTCTTCTGAAGGTGGTCGTCCACCATCTCCTCCACAGCACTCAAACTAATCTTGGCAGGAATCTCCTCTTCTTCCCCCAACAGCACTGTGAACATCAGAAAAGTCTTCTTGTAGGCAGCGTTCTCATGGTCGCAGTAGCGATAGAAAATGAGCGTGGAACCTGGAGGCAGCTCCTCGAATCGATGAATGACAGCCACGGGTTTGTCTCCCTCAAAAGCACCTTGCAACTTGCTGTCAATGTCCAGTTTGACCTGGTCGCTGTCCTGACTGGCTTTACTGGATCCATTTATGTGGAGGACGGAGACGTTGAGGGCAGAAGAGAAGGCAGAGGCCACGCCAAGAGCCAGGCAGCGTAGCGTCTTCTCAGCTCTGAGGCCGGCAGTCAGGATGAGACTCACTGGCTCTGTTGGCTGGGCCGTCTGGAGGTGCCTCAGCAGGTGGATCCTGCTCCTACCCCATAACTCAGGCCGCTGGTTAGGGAACTGATTCTCCACTTTTTTCATCTCATTGATGAATCTGATGGCTACATCTTCTTTCTGAGGTGGAGGGTCAGACTGGTGGAGATGCTCCGAGATGTATAAAATGGCTACAATGGCTGCTACCGCTATTCCCACTATCAGCAGGTAAATCCAGAACATTCCTATGGAGAGAGAGCACATGTTTTATCTTGACCACTACATTATAAAGTAATTCCTAAGTTATTTATGACTATGACTATCCAGGAATATATAATACACAATGTTAGAGAACAATTTATTATTGATAACCATCACTGAGATAGAGCTAGAAACACTAAAACCAACCTAAGGAAAGTCACAATATTACCTCTGCCACCAGTCGTGGTTTCAGTAGTCTCCTGTGTTATAGGGCCAACGTTTTCAGTATTCTCTTTTTTCTGTTGGATTACTCTCTTTCGGACTGTCTTGTCCTCCTGTTTATCACTGAATTGAGACGGTAAATCAGGCTCTGGGACACCTTCATTATCTGAGCAGTGAGGGAAAAAACAGATTAACATAAACTAAAAAACAAAAACAAAACAGATACTCCACCTACATGATCCCACAATGGCCTCCACCAGTGAACACCATCTGTTGTGTAACATTAGAACGCCCAGAAGCTCAGCACCCACAGCACACGGAAAAAGTCACTGAAATTTCAGAATAGAAACGTCAGACTCACCCCTTCCAGCTCCAGTGTGCAGAAAATTTGGTTCTTGTTCTGGCATATCTGGAAGTGTGGGGTCAGTAGTTTCCTGTGTTGTAGGGCAAATGTTTTCAATATTCTTTCCCTGTTTATCCATCTCTTCTTCCTGTAGCAATGGTTTCTGTTGGGGGATTCTGTTGTCCTTTACATCCTTGTCTTCGGGATGTAATTCACGCTCTGGGCCTCTTCCATCATCTGAACAGTGGAGGAAAAAAAAAAAAAACGAAACAAACCAATAAAAAAAAGATACCCCAGCTACATGTGCATGTTCCCTCACTGGCTTCCCACCAGTGACCACCGCCTGTTGTGTTACATTGGAACCCCCAGAAGCTCAGCACTCACAGCAGAAAGTTAAGAGGAAAAAGTCATTGAAATTTCAGAAAAGAAATGTCAGACTCACCCCCTCCAGCTCCAGTGTGTGTGTCTTTAGAGCCCCGGGAGTCTTGTTTTTGTCCATCTTCTTGCTCATCCTGGGGTTGTGTATTGGTTGTTTCTGATTTTTTCAGATTCTCCCCAGTGACGCCATCCCCTGACAAAATAGGAATAGTTAAACTTCCACAACAGCTCGATCATCAGTGTCTAAACACTCACTTTTTAAATGGGGTTTAAAAAATGGCCGCTGCAACAAGAGTTCAGTGTTTAATCTCACAGTATTAAAGGACAGGTTCATAGTAGAAAGTTAAAAGGAAAAAGTCATTGAAATTTCAGAACAGAAATGTCAGACTCACCCCCTCCAGCTCCAGCGTCTGTCTCTTTAGAGCCTGGGGAGACTTGTTTTTGTCCATCTTCTTGCTCAACCTTTTTGTCCCTTTGTTCGGTGTCGGTTGCTTCTGATTTTGTCCTCTCCCTAGTGGAGTCATCCCCTGATAAAACAAGAATAGTCAAACTTCCACAACAGCTCGATCATCAGTGTCTAAACACTCACAATTTAAATGGGGTTTAAAACAATGGCCACTGCAAGTACAGTTCAGTTTTTAATTTCATAGTTAAAAGGACAGGTTCACAGCAGAAAGTTAAAAGGAAAAAGTCATTGAAATTTCAGAACAGAAATGTCAGACTCACCCCCTCCAGCTCCAGCGTCTGTCTCTTTAGAGCCTGGGGAGACTTGTTTTTGTCCATCTCCTTGCTCAACCTTTTTGCCATCCAGGGGTTGGGTGTCTGTTACTGATTACACAAGGCCAAAATCATGTTTTGTCAGGTCAATTTGGATTTCTTTCTTTCTATTCCATGGTTTCACAATTTGTATTGGATAGATTCAGATGAATAAGCAAAGTCTTGTTAGGTGAGAAAAGAAGTCAATAAATGTAAACCACTGTTATAAAAGTATACTAGTTCAATGTAAGTGATACCTTTTTCAAGAGCTGGGTTCTCTTGGTTGATATCTGTGTTTTGCTCTGCCATTTTTTGTATAAGGGCACTTCACTCAAGATGGATCACTGGATTCTTCAAAGCTGCGTAAAACAAATGTAACAGTTGATAAAAACAGCCCCTTGTTTTAGTTTTGCAGTGATGATCGTCACATGTACAGAGTCCAAATTGATGTTGTAAAATTGCTTGTTTACATGTCAGTAGGAACCGGCTGAAAGGCAGTTTCATATTAACACAGATAAAATTTACAACCAACAACGATTAGAGACTGATAAACATTAAATACTGCAAAAATGCAATACAATTAACGCTCAAGCTCAAAGCTGAAATCACTGAATTTTATGTTTCGACGGGTTTGCTAAATATTTTGGGGGCTAATTTACAACTCAATTTGGGAGCCAGTAAATCAACCGAAGAAGAAAGTGGTTAGTTAGTATTAGTTTGTCGAAAAACCTGCTCACTGGGAACCAAATTGATAGCATGCGTAATATGTGAACGATTGGTTAGCTAACTGGCAAGCAGGTTAACTGACTGACAGTTTAGCAAAGGTAGCCACCAGTTAGCAAAACAATACACAGCTTCAGTCTGTGATAACATAATAGCCTTCGTTTAACTTAATCAAACACCTTTTAAGTATATTCTTTTAATCCCGCATTCTTACCAGACGTGCCCTCGATCACATTACCGTTGATAATGACCCATGTAACATTTCCTTATCTTTCGAGTGCCATCTACAAGCGGAACGTTAAGGCATACACTTGTTTCCTTGGTAATCATTTCCGGACATCGGCGGCGTACGGTCACAAAATGTCCCCCTTAACAATCAAAGGAAATACCTATTGTCGACGAATTATTTAACTGATGTTTTTGGTGTTGCCTGGTCGAGGTGTGATCATAAAATGGATTCCAAGGCTTCTGAAAATGAGATGTCTCGCCCCTTGAGACGATCGACAAGGCAGTCAGCCGTTAAAGGTGAGCAAATGCGTCGTAATGGCAGTTAGTTGACTTAGCCTTAGCCGGAGCTAGCTGACTTTACCTCACACAAAGTTTAATATCAAAATTCCTCGATTTTTCTGCTGTGACTAACGTTAGCTAAGTTTATAGGCGTAGACTTGAAGTTCTTTTGCATTTTATTTAAACTATACTACGTTTCAGGAAACTTTCATTTCTCATGTCTTCCCATTCCTTCTTTAGTACTGAGTATTGAGCCGAAGTAGTAGCATGGATAATATGTGAGCTGTTGGTAAGCTTGTTAGCTAGTGGGTTAACTGATTTAGTTACTTTTCTGGGTACGTATGTAGTATAGACAGAGGAACCAACACTTTGGCGGAACGTTCAGTCGTGCCCTTGTTTCTATTGAGATTATTTCCGGACATCGACGGTGTACGGTCACAGAATGTCTCCCTTAACAATAACAGGAAATGCCTGTGGTGTTATATAGCTCATGTTTTTGTAGTTGCTCGTTAGTGATGGCCAATTAAGACCTTTTGTAGCAGAGAGGGTTCCAGTCGTCTGGGTCTCCAACATGTTCATTATTCGTATCGTCATTAAACCGCATTCACCAGCGACATCTACTGCTGAAGTTGAGATCAGGCAGCCAAATCATTTACGAGCCTTTTAGTATAAAAAAAACAATATAGCCCTGATATACCTTCTATGAACACAGTGATTCCATTATTTCATTGACTCGTTAAACATTAAACATAATTATAAAGGGCTGTTAATAAAGATGACTGGCAGGATGACATTTGTGTTGGAATTATTTTTATTTAATATCAGAGCTTCCTTTTGCGGATGCTTTTATCCGGCACCAAGCACTCAAAACAAACCGGTGACGTGTAGGTCACGTGTTTTCCTGCAAACTGGTACAATCCTCGAAGCGGGGTTTCATCTGGCACGTCTGTCCATACTCAGTGCACGCCTCGCTACAAATGTCCAACCAGTGTCGCTCGGTCGAGTTGTAATCACAAATGGATTCTAAAAATAAGGTTTCTGGCCCCTTGACACGGTCGACCAGGCAGTCATCCTCTAAAGGTGAGCAAATGGACCTTGATGACAGTTGGTTAACTTAGCCTTATCCCTCAGGGCTAGCTGACTTTACCTCACACAAAGTTTTATAACGAAACCCTTTGACCAACCTGCTGTGGCTGGCTTAATCGCTGTAGACTTGGAACGCTTGGAGATCTTTGACATGTTTAGCCTACAATGCTTGAGAACACTCACACATTACACTAATTTCTTCCTATTCCGCCATTAGCACTGAGTTTTGAGCCGACCCCCAGGATCCCTCTGAAGAGGACCAAAAGGCACTTAGAAAACCAAGCTCCTGTTGCAGCTGTTAACGGTTCCAGAGATAAGGAAAATGGATCGGAGGATGAAGGTGGGATGCTTCAGTTAACAGCATTTGTTCTAATTGTTACAGTTAACGCTTAGTCTGCTTTTAGTTAGTCGACTTTTTGTTTCCTACTTCACAGAGTCGCCGAGCAAGAAGAGCCGGCTGGAGACTGGAGAAGCAGGGGGCGGCAGTGGTGATGAGATCGAGATGGATGTCCAGGAATCAGCTGAGGATGAGGATGACAATGAAGAGCAGGAAATGGATATGGAGAGGCAGGATTCCTCTCATGTCACTCATCGACACAAAATATTCCAAGGTTAAGGCTATACATTACTGCTTTAATCATTTCTTGATGAAATGTTAGAAATGAGATATTTGGGGTGACACAATGGTCGAATAGTTAGGGTGTATACTATATGGCTGTTCTGAGCCCTGAGCAGCAGGTCCCTGGTTCAACTTCCAGCCAGCCCTTTACTACATGTCCTTCCTCCACTATCTCCCATATTTCCTGTCTATCTCCACTTTCCCTGTCAAATAAAGGCATAAAAATGCCCCCAAAAATAACCTAAAAAAAAAAGAAATTAATAGACTTCTCACTAAAATTCTCACATTTGAAAAGCTGGAATCAGCTAATATTTGGCAATTTTGCTTGATAAATGACTAATAAGAAGGATATACGTCATGCTTTGAAATTTGTGTTTGACACTGTTTGCCTTTTATTGTCATCACAAGCAGTTCAGAGGTTTTATTTATAGGTTTTCCCTCTGTTTGAATCAGGTGCCAGTGGAGATGTGAATTTATTCCCTCGTGTAGTGCTCCGTGAGCGCTGCAGTTCTGGTCATGCTGTAAATGAAGATGCAGAATGGATAAAAACCAAGACGGGTAGGAGAATGCTGATGGTTGATTGTGCATGGGAATGATTACATTGAGAGAGGATAATACAGTTGTCCTAATGTGGTCCCTTTGTTTTCAGTAAAACTATCAACCAAAGAACCTGCAACCCCCAGCAAGTCTGCCATTCAAAGCAGACCACTGGCAAACAGACATCATGCTCCGATTACCAGCATGGATGAGTACAGGAAGAAGATGGAGGACAAAGCCAAGAGCGCTGGTACTATAGACATTATTATTCAGACAGATTTTAGCTAGAAAATTGCATTAATTAATTGCGTTAAATTGGTGCACCATATTTTTTTCTATATTGATAAATTCTTCCTCTTCCTCATATTTAGATAAACCCACAGTTAAGTACCATACCGGAAGCATGTATCCAGCCTCAGAGAAAGCTGTCACAAAGCAACAATATTTGAATAACATTAAAAAAGAAATTGTTCAGAAAAAGAAACAAGGTATTGCACCTTCAACTGAATTTTACAATCTCGAGAAACATGTAATGTAGCTTCGACATTTTTGACATTGAGTTAATGAGATTTTTTCTTGTAGATAAAGGGATGAAGAAAACTGCCAAAATCAAGACAAGCTCTGGATATTCTTGTAGTGGTAAGCTACAGTCAATTTAACTACATTGTCTTTACACCCAAAGATACTTGTCCTACATTATTTGCTAGACTAAATTTGAATTGTGTCCTTTCAGGATTCATGTGGCACTTATGGTGTTTGCTCCTCCTGGTGCTGCTCAGTTCTGCTGCCTTGCTGGTATACAAGAAAATCCCTGTGCTCCAAAGGATCACAGATCCTGGGGGGCATTTACTCAGGGCTGTGAAGCCAGAAACATTTGCAGATCAGTTTTCTCTTCTTGAGGCTCAGTTCCCCAGTCAGCGGCCTGAGCTGTGGAAGAGAAGCAAGATACACCTGGAGAGGCACCTCAAAACAGCCCAGCCCACAGAGCCAGTGAGTCTGATCTTCACTGCTGGCAGCAAGGCTAACAAGACGCTGCGCTGCCTGGCTCAGGGCCTGGCCTCCTCCTTCTCGTCTGCCCTCAATGCCTCCGTCCTCGACATCAATGGAGCCAGCAAAGCCAGCCAGGACAGCGATGATGTGAAGCTGGACATTGACAGCCAGCTGAAAGCCGCCTTTGAAGGTAATAAACCTGTGGCAGTCATTCATCACCTTGAGGAGCTGCCTCCAGGCTCTACCCTCATTTTTTATCGCTACTGTGACCATGAGAGCGCTGCATACAAGCGGGTGTTCTTGTTGTTTACTGTGCTACTGCCGCAAGATGAGATCAGCAGTGACAGGTGTCTGAAGGATGTGGAGGAGATGGTGCAAGACTATGTTAAGGAGAGGCTAGTGGGCTCCAGCAGCCAAACCTCCTTCAATGAGATGGACACTGACAAGTACGGTGGACTGTGGAGCCGCATCTCTCACCTTATCTTGCCTGTGGTGTCTGAGCAGGAAGTAGAGCAGAAAGGATGCTGATGAACCAAGCTGGTATCCCAGAATTAGGATGCCACTTTGGACCAGCCCGATCCTTCTTGGTAATGTGCAGGAGCTATGAAACGGTGAAGTAATACGAAAATAACATGTGTGCTGTGATGTTTCACATATAGACTTGATTTCAAATGTTTGAAAGTTATATTAATTTATCTCTGTCAGAGATGATTCTCAAACTGCAGTCCAATGTCTGATTCAATTTAACTGCTCAAAATGTTTGGCACAGTTTTTAAATGTGTGACCATGTACAGGCTTTGCATTAGGTACAGTAACAATGGTGTTGCACCATCATTCCACTTTCAAAGAAGGGTATTCGATGCATATTCTCATGCAGATTTAACAAACAACATATACAAGATAGAGAGCACTGTGTTCAGCTGCTTTTTAATGGATATTTCCAATCTCCAAAAAAAGAGTTTCTGCTGAATGATGAGCTTGGATTACACTGGGTCCTTCTTTGGAGTTAATTAAAGAAATATTTCCTTTTCCTGTTTCTTGTTTTGTACCAAATCTCAGAGACCACTGTTCGCTTGCTTTATACTTCTTTACAACGTCCCCATTTGCATTTCATTATTTCGTGATTTGATTTTGCACTAAAAATGTTTGGCTTTTCATTAACCAGCCATCAAATCAATAGTACTGGCTTTTAATAAGATAAATATTTTATATTCTTCGTTTTTTTTTTTGTGAATGTGTATATTTGTGATAAAATGTCTTTTTCCAAGACTGGAATATATTTTGATATCTGTGTGTGTGTATATATATATATATATATATATATTGGATATGAACAGGTTCATTCTTCTTACCACTGAAACGTACTTAGATTGCTGTCAACATAAAAACACGCAGGTTCTCATGACGTGATTTGAGTTTTTACAAATGTTTTTACTAAATATTATCACACAATGTGCCTTTAAACCGAGTATGGAGGATATGAAAATCACAGAAACACTTCAGTCATTTGATACTGTATCTTGACAACAATGTCAGACTCAGACAAGCTTTCTTACTGAAAGATTTGATTTACAAAGGGTTCGTTTTAAAGTGTTTCTTTTCTTTATCACTCATTCCTCTTATGTTGTTATTATTCTGACATGAATTTGTGTTGTTCATATGAAGACCTGAATATTTTCAATAAAGATTATTTTGATACCTAGAAGAGTTGTTCTTAGTCTCTGTATGTCTGTTTAGTTTCTGGAACAGAGGTAGAGCAAAAAGAGGAAGTTCTCCACTTGTGACAAAGGACTTTAAGTTAAGCAGTTAAGTTCAAAAATGTATTTCATGACAGTTGTTTTTACAGACACTGCATATCTTGTCTACATTGTATTAATAATTTGTTTGGAACTCAGCTGTGTAAAATAACTACAATGTTGTTGACAAGCAGTAGGTGAAAATAAATGTCAATGAGTGTAAAAAACAAGGAAGTTACAGCAGGTTAAATCAATTCCTCAGCGGTTAACAAATTGCTCTCACTTTGGCAGAGGTTTAATGGTGGGATGAGTCATCAGTCTGAGCGTTAGCCATTTCAAAAGAATCATAAAACCAAAGAATGATTAACAAATATGCAGACAATAACATGAGTGTATAAAGATTTAGGGCCAAAATATTTTTAAAGTTACAGTATATATATATACTTGTTTACATAGAAAACATCTGATTTCCGTGTGATTTAACACAACTGACCTGCCATAACACATTAACATTTCAGTCTCAACCATCCACATGGGTTTGACTTGTGTATGTAAATTGTTTTGAAAATTTTTTGAACTTTTAGCACAAAAATATTGGTTTAACTGTGCAGATCTGCAAGTATCCCAAATGTTTGGAAAATTTTTGTGGCCTCCACCTTCTGCTCTCCAAGACTGCGCTCCGAGACCTTATTGTTTAGAGCTCATATATGGTCAGTCCTTGTGTTAAAACCTTGGAGGATACTTTTCAGTGACTTGAGAGCAACACTAAAAAAACAAACTTGTTCATATAGTGTATCATATTGCAGTCCACAATAAATAGCTGTGACATGATGAAGTTGTTGTAAAGATAAAAGATAAAATTAAGGGCCTCATCGTGGGGAATTTAAAGAAGGAAGATAAGAAATTAAAGATAACTGCAACAATGAATTTAAGTTTGGTGATATCATGCACTCGTGGTTCACGGCAGAATAACACTTATTAATGAATTACAGACAGTTAGCTGTTAGTATGAACTGTAGTTTCATCTGGTGGGCTTACCGTTGCCCTTAAACACAAAAGGAAATTAGTACTAAGTACTTGAGCCAAGGTTTCCTACTGCACTGAGGCTTAGGTGATGTCCCTCACTTGTAAGTCGCTTTGCTTAAAGGCGTGCGCCACATGAGTAAAAATGTAAATGTAAATATATGGCATGAGTGAGTGCTCCACATTTTATATAATTTTGATACATAGATTTTTTATAAGTACAGTACTTCAACCACATGAAACACTTGATTTTCATATAAGAAGCACATTTCACACACACACACATCCCCTTAGTGATGACTGGTTGTCATCATTGGACATTAAATTCATTCGCAGATGACACCACCGTGATCTCATTATGAACTTTGGTACGGTGTTTGAGTTTCACTCTGATAAGAAGTGATATGAACTTCCCTGGAAAATGAAAAACAAACAAACAATGTCAGACTGTTTAATATGTTGTACTTTTGGCGACTTTATCTTTATTTTAATTTGGAAAACAACATGTACAGAATTTACAGCTCATAAGGCGTCAGGGAAATACAGTTTCAAATGTACATTTTTATTACCTTCACAAAAGCTACAATTTGTAATCAAATTGAATTTTTATTAATGAATAACTTGATAAAAGCATGACAAAATAGAAATGAAATGTATCAAACAGAAAAACAACTGTGAAACACACGCAAAGTACCAGCACATCTCCATGAATCTGGGTGCACAAGCCTATTCTTCCCGACACCCAGATATCCCAACAATGACAGCCACAGCGAAAGATATGGTTCCAGCGATGACGATGATTGAAACAGCAATGACAGTCACTTCTGCACTAGGCTGAAATTCACAGATACAATGGTGAAAAACAGATGTGGCCATTTTTACTGTATTCTTGGATTTCTTCTGGTGAAGATAGTTGTCATGATAATTCAAAATGTTCAAATCAAAACGTGTTGTATTGCCATAATGTGAACAGGCTCTCACCATTCGCTTCCCTTCCTCACCACTCTTTGAACTCTCTGTAACAGAAAAAAAGTAAACAATATCATTTTGTTCTTCATAAGAATCCATACAGTATTTAATACATAATATTATATTCAAACAGAGCTATATTACTAAGTCATTCACCTGTTTTGCCTCTCTTCGGTCTTGTTTGTTTGCAAGTTCTGGGTAAGAAAACCCAGATGGTTGTAAACAGAAAAACCCACACGGCGTAAGCGACCATCACTTTCAGAAGCCAAGACTCTCTCATGTGGTGCCTGCATTTGTCTATCTTCAAAACACCAATAATGACGATGGCAACTGTGTGTAAAACAGATTTGGAAATGAAATCAGAGAAATAAACAGGCAACGGCGACTCTCTGAAGAGATGGTGTGAGCTGTGACATTGTGTTAGCCTCTCTGATGTTTAAAAGCAATAGTACGATAGGTTGGGAAATGTGCTTAAAGCGTTCTTTAAGAGTTAGATGAGAAGGTGTATACCACTCTCATATTTGTCTGGTAAATATACAGTGACAGACAGCAGCTGGTTAGCTTAGCATCAACACAAAGATGGGGGAAATGGGGAAGCAACCAGCCTGGCTCTGTTCGAAGGTCTGCCTATTGTGAAACTCTTATGCTCACTAATCAACATCTCTTATCTCATTTGTACGATTGGTACAAAACTTGAAGTTTAAATATGTCAAGTTGCAGTTTTACAGGAGTTTATCTTTGAACATTGCTTGGCCTGAAGCAGCAACAAATAAGAAAGAGCGTTAATTAGTGAGTTTTAAAGGTGCTAGTAGGCAGCTTTTGTTACCCTCGCACAGAGTCAGGCTGGTTGTTTCCCCCTATTTCCAGTTTTTGCTCTAAGCTAATCAAATCAAATGCTTCTCCAGTTATTTACCTGATACACATGAAACTGCTTTCAGTCTTCTCATCTAACTCCCAGCAAAAATGCAGATTAGTGCATTTCCCAAAATGTCACACTATTGCTTTCAATACATTAAACAACAAGTCTTCTCACAGACCAAAATGCATGCACCAAATCTTAGAATTTTGAATTTCCTTACTTGCAAAAATCTCATGAATGACAAAACACACTTTGGCAGCAAGGTCACGGCTGTCCTTTCTGGAACAGAGCAAAAGAAAAACAGTAGTGCACAAAGTGTTGATGTAAAGGTCAAGTCAGATATTCAGGCAGAAGAAGAGGTGTTGAACTTACAGTTCATGAGTGGGTCCAAATGGCAGAGAAACGATTACCAGATCTATGAAATTAATCACTATAACCACAAACAGAAGAGCTGCAAGAATGACCTAAACATACACACACACACACACACACACACACACACACACACACACACACACACACACACACACACACACACACACACACATTGAAAATAACCTTAGAGCAATTCAGAAATTTCAATATAGATAAAAAGAAGTGTTGCAAACTGCTGATTATTACTCACATCATGGGAATCCCCCATATATACCAGATTCACAGCCAATATTTCAACTGCTGCACAAAGCACACAGCACAATATCTTGAACCCCTAAAAAAGAAATAACATGCACTAAATTGTTTCAGTGAACCTGGATTATTAGTTTGCATCTAGTGTTTGTCATTAAAGATTCAGATACTGTAAATAAGCACAGGCTGAGACTGAGCCTACAAATGCCGTATATCATTACAGACGATGCTGCTTTGCAATTCAATGCTTTTCCCTAGATGGGCTTTTATATTTAACAAAAATAAGTTACATTGACAAAAAGACATTAAAAAATCTGAAGAAAAATATGCATACAAAATGCAAAACAGAAAATGAACAAAGGTCAAAGGTCATGCACTGTAATTAAATTCTGTAATTATCTATACAGTTGTAGTTTTTATTGTTAGTGGTGGTTTCAGCCTCTCTCAGCGTCCATTTCAGCATCTCTGCAATTCAATTTACGCAAGGGGGTGCAAGATGAGGACATCTAGTACCAGTAACTATGACAACAACAGCCCCAAAAGCCTTACCTTAATTTCAGAAGATTGAAGGTGGCTGTTGAAGATGGTGACAATGTTTGACAGTTCCTGACAAGTGACCGAGTGAGAGAGCAATTTATCTTCTTCATGTATATTTAGATTCTTTTGACAACAGCATCTCACCATACTACAAAAGTTTATTAATACAATACCATTTCCACTTGTTTAAAAGAACAGCTGACACTTGTCAGAATAGGAATGGCCTAAAGATAAAAGAAAGAGAAACAATTATTTCTTTTAGGTCAGAATCTTGTCAGTTGCACTGGCTGTAATACTTGTAATAGGAGATAAACTGCTCATACTTGCCTTTTGAAGTATTAAGCTTGGAATTGGCCCAGGTCCTGGTGCTGTAGTACTTGGTTTTGTAGTATTCGAAGTACTGGGCTTTGTAGTACTTTCTGCAGTACTTGGTTTTGTAGTACCTATAGTACTGGGCTTTGTAGTACTTGCTGCAGTGCTTGGTTTTGTAGTACCTATAGTACTGGGCTTTGTAGTACTTGCTGCAGTGCTTGGTTTTATTGTACTTGAAGTACTGGGCTTTGTAGTACTTGCAGTAATACTTGGCTCTGTTGAACTTGCTGTAGTGCCTGGCTTTGTAGTACTTGGCTCTGTAGTACTTTTAGTACTTGGCGCTGTAGTAGTTGTAGTACTAGGCTTTGTAGTACTTGTTGTAGTACTTGGCTCTGTAGTACTTGTTGTACTTCGCTCTGTAGTACATGTAGTACTAGGCTTTGTAGTACTTGTAGTAGTACTTGGCCTTGTAGTACTTGTAGTAGTGGGCTTTGTAGTACTTGTAGTAGTAGTGGGCTTTGTAGTACTTGTAGTAGTAGGCTTTGTAGTACTTGTAGTAGTAGTGGGCTTTGTAGTACTTGTAGTAGTGGGCTTTGTAGTACTTGTAGTAGTAGTGGGCTTTGTAGTACTTGTAGTAGGTAAAATGACCTTCACATCCACTGGTCTCCAGAATTTCCAGAAAGACTCAACAAATGTGGCTCTGAAACGTATCAGACAGGAACAGATGATAATGTAAATCCTTTTGCTCCTCATTGTAATATAAAGAGAAACTGGAGCAGCTGAGTTTGGTTCTTGGGTTTTACAGGAAAGTTTAAGTGTACAAAATACTTAAAAGTAACCTGAAAGTGATGTCTAGCTCTGCGCCCTCTGCTGTCCAGTTAACTCGCACCGAAGTCTGTTTTAGTTTGTTGGCCTGACGAACAGCCGAGTCCTGAGGACAGTCACATAAGTAACCCGTCACATCCATAAGACAGCGTAATAAGGCTTTGACTATGAATTCACACTTCAAGTTCATTTAAATTTGTTTTTTGATATAGCAATTGAAAGTATGAATATTGACTTCAATCAATTCATTGCTTTTACTACCTCTAATAATGATTGAATGGGATGGTTACTCACTGGTAATCCATTGCATGACTGGAATCGAGTCTTAGAAGACTCAAGTATGATAAATTTTCCAACAGAACCCTCAAGATTGCCCGTGTCTCGAGCCTCCAACAAAAATCCCCGGAATTTAGTGGAGCTTTTGCTTCTAAGAAAAACTGAAAAATGGTTTGAAGATTCATCAGTGTGATGGTGGAGGAAAATGAAGACAGAGATAATGATAACCTTGCTATAATGCTAAAAAAGTAAATGACCACTGCAGCAAAGATTTATAGTGATAAACAATCATCCAGGAAAAGGGGATTGACAGTCCTGTACCTGTAATAGGCTCTCCGTCATTCCCAAGTTCGTAATGGACCTCAAAGGGTAGTTTAGTGTTCTGGGGCCCAACAAGATTACCTATTCTGTCCCTGTGCTCAGGTAACATTGAATGGCACGACTCTGGGAAGGGACGGTTTGAATACCCTTGCACCTTTGAGATGAAGTTAAGGCCAATCAAGATCCACATCCACATCTGGAAAACAAGGGTGCAATACCATCGGTAAATGCCATAAACTAAATGTCATCAACGTGTAGTCACTGAAGATGAATAAACTTAGCTTGAAACACTGTCACAGTGATAACCAGAGTCACCACATAAACTTACTCTTGGAATCAATCAAAAAATGTGTGTATGTTTATTTCTTTTGTATAATAGAAGTAATTTAAACCAAATTAGACATAAAAGTAAATAGCAAGGATTTTTGGAGATCTCTTTGACATTTCCATGACAGTTTCATTCAAATTCAAACTTGGAATTATAGCTTTTTAAGACTTCAGTGGCAAATATTAAATATATAATGATAGTAACAATTATTCTCTTACCTTGAAAGAAAGAAATTTGTTTACAACATCTAGTACCATGAAACCATCACTTAAGATGTTGAACTACAACTATGGACTCTCAGTGAAAACAAGGGAGAATTTCTGCTAAAGTCCCTTCAAGAAAAACTGAAATCTTCTGAACGTCTCTGTAGACAGCACTCCTCCTTCCAGGACAGTTAGGTGTGCAATGTGTGCTAGGGAATAACTCAGCGGACCAAATGAGGAAGTCAGAAAGGGCTGAACCTACCTACATGCTCAAGTGAAATGATTAACAAAATACAACTTCACTTTATATCTGATCAGACCTCTACCTTATATCTCAGATTAGTCTCATAGTTTGTTTCCCAACAGCATACAGTTTCCTTATTTGCTCCAGTCTTTCTCAAAAGAGATTTCATGACAGGAAATGTCTTTATTGATTATTGTTGTTTTGAAAGTGTGTGTGTGTATGTGTGTGTGTGTGTGTGTGTATGTGTGTGTGTGTGTGTGTGTTTGTGTGTGTGTTTGCCTACGTCCGAATCAAGAAGCAGATGATACTGTTATAAGAGGGGCTTTGGGATTTTACAATTATAGCACAGGAAGTGTCATTGCTCTGTAGTTGGCTAAATAAATATATTGTCATTGTGCCAGGCAAATGTGATGGAGACAAATCACGAGTACGCAAACACACAACACCCAGAGTTATAAATAAATAGATTTGATCATGTTGAGATAAGCCCACAACCATTGTAGGAATTCTAATACTGCTGATAACACTGCACACAACATAAATTCAACTCAAAATAGGTCCCTGATGAATAACTCAAATCAAAGTCAATTCAAAATCAATCTATAAGGACTTCATGCTTCATTTACATATAATTTGGTATTTTAGTAGATTTTAGTTGCATTTTGCAGTATAACAAGTTTAAAGCATCATCAGTCTTTATTTGGCTGAGTATAGGGCCACAGCAAAATGTAAAGTTATTCCAATGTATAATTGTTGACAGTATTATGAATGCTTTCAGTGCTAATACTGTTAATGATGAATCAGCAAAGCCACATATGAACATAATAATGATCACTCTGATCATCTATGCAGATTGTTGGAAATGCAGATTTAGCTGTTTATGGTCATATATCAACCATTTGGGCGAGGCGCAAAATGAAAAAGGAAAACCACGTGGTCAGTTTAAAAAATCATTGTCAGTTGATTTTATTGTACAAAGGAACGAAGAAATGCAGTTTTTCAGAATTGAACATATGAAAACAAAAAAACATTAACAAACAACATTTTTAACAAAGTCCTTGCAATTAATGACAATATATGTAAAAAAAAACCCCCAATATTTAGCTATTGTATATAATGAAACAGTCAGAAAAATTTATAGGAAAAAAATCATGATAAGCGATAAGTAATAACTCATTTATATTTATGATTAAGCATCATTGGCACTGTGACGATATTTACTATAGTAGCGCCACTTCCACAGCAACAAATTCCTATTTTCACCTGCTCATTAAAAACATGACCTCCTTTAAAACTGCCAGTAATTAACTTCATCCTGTACAAGCTACATGTTATGAAAAAGGTTTAACACAGAGGCACAAATCCAACAGTAAACAGCAAAAGTCACATTTGGATTTTGAGTGCAGCATGCAAACTGCAACATATGAACCAAGTGGATCCTACCAAATACGCACTGAATGCATTTTTTAAAATCAGTGATGCACAAGCAAATTCAAGAAAAATTATATAATTGAACAGCAACTAGTACATTGATCCGTGTGAGATGAAGTTCTGTGCTCTAGCCTGCTGTTCCTTGACTGGATTTGGCTTACTGAACATTTGATGCAGCATTGATTTCAAATGACTTCTAAACTTCACACCAACAAACACATAAAAGACAGGGTTCAGGCAGCAGTGGGAGAAAGCAATGAGTCGGCACACATAGAACGCATAATCAATCTGGATGCTCAACTCACAGTTATCAAACGGTGGCACCAAATTGTCAGCCAAAGTCTTCAGAAAGATGACCACATTGTATGGCACCCAGCCGATGAAGAACACAGCCACGATACAGAAGACTAACTTAACTGCTCTGTTCTTTGTGTGGGATCTTGTTCTTGTGATTTTTCCCAGTATTTGGATGTAGCAGAAACCCACCACCACAAAAGCAACCATGAAGAAAATATTCTGTTGAGAAACAGCTATGATTTCCCACATGATGGTTTGGCATTCACAGCCCATAGAGTGTTTACCCTTGTGGGGGATTTTGACGAGAGAGCTGTAGAACAAAGAAGGCATGGCTGCTCCAATACTGATTATCCACATTAAGAAAGACAGAAAAACGCCGGTGCTGAATTTTGGTGTGCTCAGGTCAGAGAGAGGGTGGACAACGGCCAGATACCTGTAGATGGTCATGATGGTCAAAAAGAGGATGCTGCTGTAAAACCCAGTGAAGAAGACGAAAGTCACAATTTTGCAGAGAATCTCTGAAAACACCCATCCCCAGATGTAGTAAATGGCCCAGAAAGGGAGACCGGTGGTGAAGACGAGGTCAGAGATGGCCAGGTTGAGGATGAAAATGTTGGTGAAAGACTTCAGGTTTTCGTACAGAGCCAGGATAACAAGGACGAGGATGTTCCCTGTGAGGCTCAGCGTTATCACAACAGAGAAGAAAACAGGAATGGCGATGGATCCAAATTTGACCACCGAGCCTTTTTCACAGACTTCATCTTCATAGTCGTAATCATATAGGCTGTTATTTAAACTGTCATTCATTGCTGTTGAACTCGGATCTAGAAAACAAATACAGGATTAGTGCATGCATTAATGCAGGTTATTTTTGCCTTACACATGATTACTTTCAGCTTTGCAGTGACTGAGTGTTGCAGCTTTAGTGATTTCCTTGATTTGTAAGTCCCTTTGGATAAAAGCATCTGTCAAATGAGTAAATGTAAATGAGTGTACACATCATAGACTGTATATAAAGTACAGATATGGAGGATGCACCTACCAACATGTTACACTGGAATTCCTTTTGTGAGCACAAAATAGTATTGTAAAGAAAAAAAAAATTAACTACCTTCTGTTCGATGGGACTGATATGTTGTTGGATGTGATGCTTTCCCTATTCAGACTAGCGAACTCAGAAAGGGGTAGCTTTAATTATCTAATTTCTGTTCCTAGTTCTGGTTTCACCAGACTATGTCCTCAGTTCTGCTTGCACTACACATCTATTCAAAAATAGATTTGCCAATTATCTAATCATAAAAGCAAGGTCTTAAAGATGCACCTGTATAGAATATGTTTTGATAGAAATCCCAGGATCAGATGTCTCAAAATATGGGCAAGTAAAACCAAAATCATATGCATGACTAGATATTGCTATAGAGGTAAGGAAAAGAAAATGTGTTTTTGTAGTTTGACTGACACTGTAACATATGAGACTTAAGAAATGACACTTGAGCTACTATAGCAGCTTAGTTTTACACTTTTGCAATATTCAGGCACTTGTGAGAAACAGATTTGAAAAAAAAAAAAAGAAAGCTCCATAAGCTCTGGATCCTACATGTGCAATAACGCAAGCAATAACATAGATTTCAAGTGTTTTGACAGACTTGACATAGCTCTGCCAGACCTACCAAAAACACATAGCCCACAACTGCTTTCAGAAGCTGAGTACTACTTTACACAATAAACTGATCTTTCTGTATAAAATGCCCATGGTAATGTCCTCCATGCTATTTTGTTGGTAGGTAGCCTATCACAATATACTGTATAGGCAGCACATAGGCTTTAGTTATCATAAAAGCCTGTATAAACTTTTAGTATGGTGCACATGTATCAAGTTGTCATACATTGATTATGTTTTAAAGATTTGTATCAAGATCTCAACAAGGTCATGTATACCATTCTCTCCAGTTATATCTGAAATATGTATGATTAGCTGTGAATTGAACAAAAGCACCACAGCAAAGTGGGACCCGCATTTAAGTATGTCATTGATCACATGACACCTCTGTTTACTCTGCTACGGCAACCAAACTATGCAGTTACTAGATCCCGCCTACCAACCTCGTAGCCATTGGCCCGATGGCTACATGTCGCTTCGTCAGTGGATGGGACGGCATCAATCACGACGGTCACAACAAGTTTGTATGCAGGCACAAACGTCCTGGGTTGTTATGGGCTTGAGTCATACCTCTAAAAGTATGTCAAAGTTATTACTCTTTTCTTCGTTTTCTACATTCAACTACCTCGTAACATATACCATTATCTAAGCTATCGTGTCTCGTTGATGTCACGGTTGTTTTCAAAATGTCTGTCAAGTGATCAGTGTCAAGCTAAATATTACTGAGACAACTTAAAATGACACAAGTGTCGTCTTTACAAACTTAAACTGACAGATTCGTCAGTTTATTTGTATTACAAAGATGTTAGAAAATTAATATTAGCACTGTAAGAGCCGATTGTCGGCTTATTATAGCCGTTATCGAGGTTTCAGAACTCATGTTAAAGTAGTTTGCTAGCTGTTAGCTTAACAAATCCAACGTCAAACAAAGTTAAACTTAAACTATAGCGTGAATGATTGTGTGTTAAAATTTAGGGTGTTAGTCTTACATGGCCACAATAAAACCACAATTACATCGTTATATTTAGATGCCTTACATGTCTATTTATGAAATGCTTTGTTTACTTCCTCATAAACAAGAGGTGAAAGGAGGTAACACCTACATAACATCCTGTAATATCTGCTATAAACACTCTCTGTAAATGTCATAATTTTAGCTGTCATTGTGTCAGAGAGGTGTTAACTCCACTCCATGGTAATCTTAGCGGCAATGATTTGTGGTATTTTATGAAGACTAGACATTACAAGCTTCTCACAAGTGGAACTTGTTGCTCACATATTGTACAACATTTCATTATTTGTACAAGTGTTCATTTTATTGGGTCCACCAACTGTTTTTATTCTGCAGATTTTGTAGAGGAGATTCTGTACATGTCTGCTACAAACCAGTGACGTAATACATAGAATATTATAATGAATTTTATATGAAAGTATAGGCAATTCTCAGACACTAAATGGTTATATAAAAGTGTGAGAATTATACATTTTGCAATATGTATGCCCCTGTCTTATGGGTAATGAAAGTAGATTTTAGTGAAGTAAAACTGTCCAGCTAGCTTCCCAAGGTCCATTGACATTTTCCAGCACATCATGCAGTTTGCAGATAACATGGCAGGTTGACTTACATGCATCTGTGACCAACCTACAGGCATTATGGACCAACCAGAAGCGGCATCCTGACCCAAAATTCAAGAAGCAGGACGTTTTGACTATTGTTGCTCATACAGTGATCAAATTGTTAGGCAAAAAAGGCCCATCTAACCCTTTGATAAATCATCAAATCAAGTCTGAAACCTTCGTCTGTTGCAGTTATGTCAGAGTGTAATTCAATTTTTAGCTGTTAAGGAGTGTTTCATTGAATGTTAAAGAAACAAAGATGCATCATTTGACAGATAGGAATAAAGAATTACAGTTTAATAGTAGGTGGTAGTTAGAAAATCAGAATGTGTAGAGTGACATTATTACATATGCAGGTCATAAAGGTCAAAATGCATATGTGATAGACCATTATATCTCTGGCAGACAGGCTTTCACGTCTAAGAGATGCACTTTCTGCACAGAATTGGTCAATGCACTCATCATGAGATGAGTCAAAAAACTCTCTATGTTTAGCAGAATTGTGTGTATAAGTTTGCCCATGCATGAGAGAGTATGTTGGACTATTCATGTCAGTCTTTTGTTCCTGACTGATTCTGATTCTCTGATTCAGCAGACTGTATGTGACCCTGCGACCCCTGGTTGCCAGGGAGAGAGCGGTGGGGCCATGGCTACTGGGGCTACTGTTGGGGAGAGCCAACTCCAGAGGATTATCCGAGATCTGCATGGTACGCCAGCTTTGTGTGTGTGTGTGTGTGTGTGTGTGTGTGTGTGTGTGTGTGTGTGTGTGTGTGTGTGTGTGAATAGACTGGCAGCAGGCAGTTGTTGGCTGACATGGTGTGACTGAAGAGCAGAGAAAGGAGTCAGAGAGGTTTGCTGTGATGTCATGACCTCGGTCTCTTTGTCGAGTCTGAGAGTACAATCTTTAAGCCTGGATCTATCTGACCTCTGCGGGTCATCAAATCATTTGGGAAAACGTACATCTGACCTCATGTTTGTGTAGTAAGGGCGTGGTGGAAGCCTCTGTCAGCATGCAGCGAGACAGAGAGTGTGTCCTAAGGGTGCACCCCTCACGGGTGTCCTTCCAGTTTTTACGATGGATACGAGGCAAGTTTTTGATGTGTGATTGTGCCTGAAGAGGGTGACACAGGAGGTTTGGGTGCACTGGAAATGCAGTCCTTTTGCCAAGGGATCTTTCTAAAGAAGTATAATTTTCCTGTTTTTTCCTGTTTGCTTTCCTGCTTCCTGTGTCACTGATTACAGCACTAGTGTACTGACTGCATGAACCCTAGATGTTAAAATACATTTTTTTATGTATTTATCTTAGTCAAGTATCTTTTAAATGTTTTTCCTAAGTTAATGTTGGTGTTGCTTGTTATTTGATAGATATTTATTCGTCTTTGAACTCATATCTGTAAATTTCAGAGGCTGTTGCTGAGCTTGCAAAGGAGTACAGGGAAAGTGGAGAGCCAATCACAGATGACAGTACCAGCCTGCACAAATTCTCCTACAAACTGGAGTACCTGCTACAGGTATGAATCCCAATTATTCACTGAGGATGTGAAAAAGTAATTTGATTTCAAATGAGATACCACTAGTTTGAAATATAAAGCAGATAAATGCTTACAAAACACAGAGCCTTGCATCATCAGTTGTTTTGTCATTGGATTACTACACTTTTTTTGACTGTAAATTCATGATGCTGCATTAAACACTGTTTGGAGAAGAACCCTTTAAAATGCTTCTTTTTCTTCACATTTTATGTCTTAAAAGTGACTCAAAAATAATCTACATTTAACCACATGTATCTTTCTTTCAGTTTGACCAGAAGGAGAAGACCACATTTCTTGGTACAAAGAAGGACTACTGGGATTACTTCACTGACTGTCTGGCTAAAATAAAAGGGGCCAATGATGGGATCCGCTTTGTCAAATCCATCACTGAAGTATTAAGATTTTTTTTGTTGTTTAGAGTGACACCACTAATGTAGCATTAATAATATCTGATTACCTCTCAAACCATTAGAAAGTAGAAATAATCTATTTTGCCCTCCTTCAAAATGACCCAAAACACTTTTCTCATCTTTTTCTTTCTCATCTCTTATTGTACAGTCACAACACAAAATACACACAGAGTCGTTCTGTTCATAGCTTAGTGCTTATCTTATATGGGTGCCAAAACACATCCAAGAACTCAATCTAAATACTGGCACTGATGTGCTGCATCCCTGTATTTGTGATATAAAAGCAACATACTGTGTGCTGTAATTGTAATATGTTAGGATTATTTTGTGTCGTTTTTTTCTCCTTTTTAATTTTATGTGTTTGTCAGGAAAAATGACAAAATTGTAGGTGTTGCATTAGAACAGGCTTTAATTGGATATGTTCTGCATCACTTTACAAACAGTTATGTTGTAGTTGAAGTTGAATATATCATTTGTTTGTTTGGACAAGTTGAGCAGCAAATAATGAAACAATTAATTATTTAAATACATTATGTTTAACAAGGTCTTCTTCTGTTTTGATAGCTGAAGACATCTCTGGGGAAGGGACGAGCATTTATTCGCTACTCCCTCGTACATCAGCGACTGGCTGACACGCTCCAGCAGTGCCTGATGAACCAGAGAGTCACCAGGTAAAACTGTCAGACACTAATGAAGTAGAACCCTGTTTTTGGATTTCAAGGTCTGTGAAACTTGGACAGAGACAATGAAACACCTCATTTCCCCTTTCGGTGAAACAGGCATGTTGCGTCAGTAGAAATGGTGGTCAGTGGTAAAATATAAAGAGCAGGTTAATAATTAAGAAGTATTACGTGACTGTTTTCAGTGGCTTACCAGAAATCAGAACAGGTGTGTGTAGTATTGTAGATACGCCTGGTACAACATAGAGAAACTATAAAGAAGAATCTTAACCTTAAAGAGGATCATCATCACTGTTATTTGGTGCTAAAGATGTATTATAACATATTATTGAAGAATGTCCTAATTTCCTGGTTGAGGTCAATTTCTTCCTATGATTTTTAAGGGTCAACGTATGAGACAAAACCTCCTTCATCAGCCACTATAATTGTTCCGCTATGGTTTTATTTGACCTCTTCCCTTCTTCTTCTCGTTTCCCACAGTGACTGGTACTATGTACGAAGCCCCTTCCTGAAGCCCCACCTTAGTGTTGACATCATCAGTCACCTGTATGAACTCAATGATGTCCAGTTTGATGTGGCTTCCAGAGGATATGATCTTGATGCCTCCTGGCCCACTTTTGCAAGGTAATGAGCACAAGAAATCTTGAAAACATGTAGAGAGAATAAAACAAATGAAAATGATCTTTCAGATATCTAAATAAGCATTAAGATTTGGTCACAGACACTAATACAGCCTTCCCTTTGCACCGGCTTTGGTGTTTAGTCAGGATGTGTGATATTTACCAATGTTTAAAGTATTACATTTCTTTTCTAATCAACAGGAGAATGCTTGGAAGTGCAAACTCGCCCGGCCATATGTGGAAACCACCCAGTCGCAGTTCCAGCATTAACAGTCTGGCCAGTACCTACTCCCAGGTAACTGACCCGTGTCTCTAATAATGTCCTGTCATTTCACCATAATTTGTAATTAATAATAATTATTACAGGATATTCTTCCCCCTCTTCTCCTCTGGTTCCTCTTACAACCATCTAGCAAGCACCGGAGTTCCCTTCTAGCCCTGATTATGGTCACAGTCTGCTGAACGACCTGAATGAGTCCCTGCCTGCCTGCTCCGAAGATGTCAGCACAGTTGACGACCTCCGCCTAGAGCTGGACCAGTCAGAGCTTAAACAGCGGGAACTCCTCGATAAGGTGCAGCAGCTGGGCGAGGAGGCTGCAGAGCTCAGGGGCGTAGTGGTGGAGCTCCAGAGGCAGCTGGATGTGTCGTTTGCTGCCCAAGAGGAGCAGCGGGGCTTGCAAGGAGAACTCAAGGCTTCGCAGGAAAGAGAGGGGGCCATGTCGAGGGAGGTAGAAGCACTCAGGACTAGGGAGAAAGCCATGGATGCTGAACACCGTCTGCTCCAGGATAAGTTGGGAGCTGCTGAGGGGAAGAACATAGAGCTCATGGCCAAGTTGGACGGGGTTCTGAATGAGAAGGGCCAGCAGGCGGCCAGCTACTTTGATTCTGCACAAAAGATACACGAGTTGCTGGACAGATTGAAAGAGGCAGAGAAAGGGAAGATGGAAGCTGTAGCAGAGGCAGAGGAGAAGAAGAGGCAGGCAGAAAGGCTAATGGAAGAGCTGAGAGTCAAGGAGATAACTGCAAAGGATGGTGAAACAAAACTCGGAGTATTAGTTACATCTGTGTCTGAGGAGAAAGCCAAGTTGGAGTTGAAAGTGGAAGAACAGTGTAGTGCCCTTGACAAGCTGCAGGGGGCCTTGACATTGAGAGAGAAGGAGGCGAACAACCTACAAAGGCAGCTGCAGGACCTCCAAAGATGTCTTGAAGAGAATGAGAAAGAGGTGGAGGTGGTGAAGAGGATGGCGCAAGAAGATAAAGATGAAATGCAGAAGAATGTTAGTAGCTTAAAAGAGACTTTAGAAGCAGAAGTCACCACTCTCAAAGAGCAGGTGGAAAAGAAACAAGCAGAGCTAACCTCCAACCACAAGACACTACAAAAGCTAGAAGCCAAGAACCAAAGCCTCAACACAGAAAGGGAAAAACTGACAACTAGGCTTGCTGAGCTGGAGGGTAACGTCAAAGAACACACAACAAAGATAGAAGACTACAAGACACAGTGTGCCAATTTAATGGACCTGAATGGGAAGCTGCTGGCGACGGTGAAGAGAAATGAGGAGTTGAAGAAGGAGATGGCAGACAACAGAGCATTGCTTGACGCTGAATTAGCATCTCTAAGGGCTTCTGAGAAACAGCTTCGAGGCCAGCTGGATGATACCAAGGTGACAGTGGATGAAAAAGAGAAGCGGTTGCGTGAGGAGAACCGCAAGTTGGATGAGAGTCTGCAGCGAGCCACCATGGCCGCAAAGCTCTCAGACACCACGTCAAAGCGGCTGGAGCAGGAGAACCAGAGTCTGAGAGAGGAGCAAGACACTGTGAAAGCAGCTCTTAGTCGCATGCAATCGGACCTGAAGAGTGTTCACGGGCAGATCGGAGAGTTGGAGAAGAATTTAGGAGCTTCACGTAAGAATGAAGCCAGTCTTCAAGAACAGCTCCAAAGCAAAGAGGCCCAGCTAGGGAGTAAAGAGAAGAACCTTGTTGAGCTGCAGTCCAGGTTAAAAGCTCTGGAGGCCAGAGAGAAGGAGCTTGAGACCGCCAAAGCTGATGCAGAAGCAACCTGTGCTAAACAGACGGAAGTGATTGAAAGGGTGACCTCTGAGAAGCAGGCGATAGAGAAATCTCAGCTGGAGAGGAGTGCTGTGCAAGTAAAGGAGAACCAAGAAGTGACAGGCAAACTGACTGTGGTTGAGAGCCAGTTGGAGGTGAACATGAAAGAAGTGTCCAGGCTCCAGACGGAGATCCTGGACCTCAGGGTCCAGGCACAGAGGTCTGGGGAGGAAAAGCTGAAATCCCAAGCACAGCTGGAGGTGACGCAAGCCCAAAGAGATGAGCTCAGGACTCTGACTGAGCAGCTTAAAGCTCAGACAGAGGCACTGAATCAGAAGCATGTAACGGAGCTTATGGAGTGCAAAAAGAAAGAAGAGGCACTGATTGAACAGCGTGACAGTGAAGTAGCTGCCCATGCCGAGCTGGCTATTTCTGCAGCTGCCATCCGTGAAGAGCTGTCCACACTCAAGTCAGAAAATGACAGGCTGGTCCTAGAGAACAGTGAGACACGTGAGGGTCTGCACAGGGCCAACACAGAGATGGCAGAGCTGGGGATGAACATCTGTAGGCTAAGTGCAGAAAAAGATGAGGCCAGAGAGCACTGGGACGGCGACGCTGCCAGGATTGAAGAGCTGCAGAAAATGGTGGAGCGACTAGAAGAGTGCATGACAGAACTTCGACTGGAGAATAACAGACTAAGAGAGGAGCTAACACAGAAGGAGACACTTCCAGGGACTGTCACAGAACTCCAGGAGCAACTGCAAAAGGCCAAGAATCAAGTGCAGAGCGCCAAGGACTCCAGCCGTGAGGAGATGGAGGCCGTCAAATTCCAGATGAGCTCAGAGAGCATGAATCATCAGACCCAAATGAAGGTGAGTTAGTCAGAACCTGTCAATTATGCCTTTTTATTACACTCATTTCAAATCGTTTTTTTGCGTTTTCTGACTTTTGGCAATGTAGTTTTTAGTTTATTGTGTCCAAATATTCAGTTATCCTTTTACCAACGCTAGCAGCATTGCTCTACGAATGGCAATTTAGATCTGTGTCTTGGTCCACTACTTCCGTCCAAACTGAAATATATATATATATATATATATATATATATAATATATATATATATATATATAATACAATATCTCAACAACTACTGGATGGAATGCCATGAAGTATGACACAAACAGTTGATATCTTCTTCCCATTTTCTTATGTTATTATGTTACTGTCACATTTCAGAGTGTCAATGAACAACTGGACAAGGTGAAAGCCCAGCTGCAGGAGGAGCTGAAGAATGTATCCAGCTTGCAGGCCAAAGTGTTTAAACTAGAGGTATGTCTCTTTCCAGCATCAAATAAATCATGGTTACATAATAAGGACACACATAGTGGTGTAAGAATGGGGTCTTTAATCTCTGGAGAGTACCTACTTTTAAAGAGACATACTGCTATATAAAAATACACTGCCATCAGAGAAAAGAATCTTTGCTGTACCTGTGATGTACTCACTTCTTCTACAGAAAACCATATATGATTAAGGGAAGACTGTAGATAGATAGCTGTCAGTAGTGCAAGATAAGCATAATATGTAAAAATAACCTGGAACACCTCTATCATAAGTGTGTTTGCAGAAGGGGTGCGGAACAGGAAACTACTTACCCATGGGACATAATAACCTGCTGATTACCTGATGATGATTATAAGAGACTCCTTGATTGCTTGAACAATTATCTTTGAATGCAGAGTAGATTAGATGCAAAATACAGGTATAGATTCAATATAGGTCCATAATCACCGCAGTGTACTGGCCCTAATCAAATGAATAGCTCCATGAAATTGCTTTGAGATTGAGATATTTCCTCTATGGTAAGATGTCGTTATAGATCAATACAATATGATTTGATTTTGAAGGATGTTTTTAGATTTTAATGAGATTGATTGGCTCTGTCTGTTATTGGATGTTACTGAATGACGTGTTTCTGTATGCTGTCTGGGGCAAGATGCATATGAAAAATTATATTATATTACATAGGCTATATAACAGGAAGAGAAAATAGCAAGATTTTCTTATAGAAATACACACAATACAATTTACATCTCTCTGAAATTTAAATTTTGTTGGACCAGTTAAGACACTAACTTAATTATATTTTTTCAGCAGTGTTCAACAGAAATTTAAGAACAGAAACAAATGAAAATCAAGTCTCAAAAAAATTTGTACTGATGGATATTTTTATGTGTCCCGATAATCTTTATTGAAGGCTGTGAATGAGCAGTACCTGCAGCTAACTGGTGAGAAAGATGCTCACATCACAAAGACAGAATCAACCATTCGTGAGACTGAGAGCGAGATTCAGCAACTGAAAGACGCAGCAAGCAGGTGCGTTCATGACCACTGATACCTGTCAATTTCATCTTACGATAAAAAAAAAAAAGAAAAAGAGATACTCATGTTCTACTCTCTTCAGTGCCGAAGAAGCGCACTTGGCTGTGCAAAAGGTGTGCGAGGAATTGAAGCAGAAACTCAACACAACGGATGCCGACAAGCAAAGCCAGTACCTGAGGATGACTGCAGAGATAGATGACCTCAACAGAACCAAGACCAACCTCGAAGAGCGGCTCATTGAGCTTATCCGGTATGGCCTGTCTCTATTTAAGAAGCAACAGGGTAAAAGTTCATGTTCTCTTTGCATGTCTGTGTTCGGTTGCTGCCTGCTCTTTTGGATTGGTTCTTCCAGTAAGAGAGGTCTCTGATGTTGTTATACTTGACAGTGATGTTGGAAAATGAGGTCTGAGGAGCAGCAAGGGGGAAAAAAGCTTTCGTGAATGCTGAGTATTACACTCCAAACAGGTCTGAATGAAAGAGTTTGACAAAGAAGACAGGAGGAAAAGTAATGCTTGGAGTTCAACATCCATGCTACAGAGACACTACTGAAGAGAATGACACTTTCTTATGTAACATTCTTCACTGGATTCACCAAGCACGGTTTCCTCCCTGGTTCACAAAGCTTTCATACTCTGTAAGGGATGAAACACACATTAGCTCCCTTGGGAGGTGCCTACATCATTCCAGTCTTTTTTACTCTTGTATTATGTGTGCCTTCATTGTTTTTCTCGGTCCCATTATTTGGTGAAATAAATCTACTTTCAAACAAGAGGGTGTAGAGTATATACAATATCATAATATCACAATATCAAAATCACAGTCCAGGATAAGTAGACAGATCCTGAAGGTGGAAACATATAAACAAGAGATGAGATCATGTGATTGGTACAGTTTATTTATAGTATAGCCAGCCTCCATCTGCCTTCAGAGCAGCTGCTGTGGAATACTGAACATCAACTGCTTTGACTTCAACAGACCACAGTTATTAACAGCAATTAAGTTGAATTCATTTAAGTGAAAAAAAAGTTCAAAACTCAGGTCAGGAATTGTTAAGATGGAACAGAATGACACTAAACTCCCATGCATTTGTCTTTTTGTGCATTAAATTAGGGACAAAGATGCTCTGTGGCAGAAGTCGGATGCTCTGGAGTTTGAGCAGAAACTGCGAGCAGAGGAGCGCTGGTGGTTGGTGGATAAAGAGGCCACTCATTGCCTTGGCTGCCAGGGCCAGTTCACCTGGTGGCTGCGCAGACATCACTGCAGGTGGGCTTTCAGTTGACATTGGAGCCTAACTGCACACACTGTCATCACTAACCTGTTTTGATTTTCAGACTACGTACAGCATCACTTACGCACTTTCTCAACATGCAAGACACAGAGAATATGTTTTTAGTAACAAACGTGTGTCTTAATATGGACATTATTTTTTCTAGGCTTTGTGGTCGCATCTTCTGCTACTACTGCAGCAACAACTATGTGATGACCAAGCACAGTGGGAAGAAGGAGCGCTGCTGCAGGGACTGTTACACCCAAAGTAGTGCGGTGGTGGAGAGGTTCACAGAGGCAGAACTGAGTCCTTCAGATATCCAGCCTCCTCCACCTGTAGCAGGACCTCAACCACCTCCTGCACCAGCCCCATACAAACCCACCCCCAGGGTAACAGGTGAGAGACACACTGGGAAGAACAACACATAACTTACAACTACGTACTAACTTGACAACTTGGCCCGAAGGTTTATCACTGTTGTTCACTGGGCCTCAATCTTTTTTTATTGTATGTCAACTGGGAAGCAGAAGCGAAAAGACTGACTTTGTCATATTGAGGAACAAGGACAGAAAGTAAAGAATGTTTTATTTAGTAGAGAAAAGGGGAAGAGGTCGACATTTCGAATCAGAGAAGAAGCTGTTTTGCTTTTATTGTAAAGGAAGTAAAGCTGCATAATCACCTGCCACGACACCTTTTGAGTCTGTTTTTGTGTGTGTATTTGTTCCAGCGTGTGTGCGTGCATGCATGTGTGTGTAGGTGTGTATGTCATTTGTCACCGCAATACCGTCACAACCATGCCGGATACAGTCATGAAACTTTACAGGCGTTAGCACTGAGTACTCATGTAATAATGTAATAACTACTGAGTTGGTCCGAACATCAACATGTTGAAGGGCATCACGTACATTAAGTGCATTATTTTTTATACTATATACTGTGTAATACCCACAATGTAACATGAGAAAAGATGGTGTTGGTTGTTTCCTGAACCGTATTTCAGTTATCTAATCCGTTAAACCCACCGATTCCTCCCAGTTTCTGACCCCAGCAACCGATCTGACGATGGAGCTTTCGACATCATCACAGAAGAGGAAGTGAACGGTGTTTACGACAGTGACACCACCTCCCAGACAACAGGTGGCTCACTGGAGAATGAACAGGACCGACGGCCTCCAGGAGCAATGGATATGTGAGTGTAACATGTATCTGAGGTTAGAGCAAAAGGGATGACTCAGTATTTTCTGAGTTGTGATGGGGATGTCATGTTTTCCAAAAATCAAGTTTGAACAAATTTGGACTGACTGTTCTGGTATGTGACTCCAAAGTCTTCAGACTCCTTGGGTGAATCCAGAGAGGTCATAATTACTAAGGGTTACACTCTCATGTTGAAATCAGGCCTTTGTGGTCCAGTGTTTGCTCTAAGAAAAGTGACAACTACATAGAGCACAGTCATCAACTGTACCGGTGTAATATTGGCTAATCAGAGGACGTCACAAGTTCAAATCATACGTTCTGTACTGTTTATATTGCTGGATGATTGAAAAAAACACAATGGTTTTATGAGCATTGTATGAATGTTATAAATCTAGTGCTGTTCTTAAAGCAGCCAAACATTCTTGGTTGTCATGTTGTTTTCACCTCAATTCCTTCAATCAATCAATCAGACTTTATTTGTTTAGCACTTTTCATACGAACAACAAACAAAGTTCCTTACAGAATCAAAGCAATAAAAACAAATACCCCACCCACAGAGCAATAAATTACTATTTTATGAAAAAAAACAAAAAAAACAATAGAAATAAAACAATGAAAAGAGGAAGTGAGGAAACGCTATCATGAATCTCATAAATTTGCAATGATGAAACACTGAAGACATGAAGACGAGGATGAATTATTAAAGATAAAATCATAAAATGCTAAAAGAGAGAAGATGTGTTTAAGTGAGTAAAACCAGAAATAATAAGTAATGAAAATAAAAGGACATACCAGTAAAATGGCCTGTATAGATAAATAGACAGATAAATAAATAAAATAAAAATTCAATTAAAAGTCAGACTAAAGAGGACTTGAGTTTGCTTTTACCACCATCAGTTGATCAGGGGAAATGAAAAGGGTGAGTGATGTACACAGAACCATTGGAGACACTTATCATGGACCATTCTCTATCTGTCTCATACCTGCTGTGAATGTTTCACTGCTGCTTCATAAAAACAATAATAACAATAAACGTTTGATTGCAGAAATTTAGGTGCATGTGCAGTTTGAATTGTTTGTTTTTCTTTGTTTCAACCCTCCCTGATATTTCCCAGTGACAGCACACCTCAAGCTTTAGAGGCTCCTGCACTAATGACTTTGCCCCCTCCAGGTTTGGAAGCAAAGGGTTTTCACTGATGAACTAAAAACAGCATTGCAGATGTACTTCATGTGCGTAGTTCATGTGCAGAAAAAAGAGGAGGATTAGGCAACACTTGTGCTGAGAAGATAATCCTCAGTATGTTAAGCTTAACATACATGAAGTGAAGTGAATGGGGTAAAACTTGCTCAGACTTGCTGGAGTTGTCAATTAAAATGCATGGGCAATGATCTGTGGGTGAAATTCATAATCCATTTCAAACACACAGTCATGACTCCGGAGTATTCTTCACATCAGCAGATCACCGAAACGTTTTGAATGATGCGCCCATGTTGTCTTCACCAGAATATTCTACTTTTGCAAGATGCACTGACTGATCTCTGATGGTGACAGACAGTCATTTGTGTTGTGTGTGATTACATCACTATGGGATTAAAGAGTTTCATACACTGAAATACATTGATTTTGCAGAGGCACAGGAGATTTGACCCCTGATGACCCTGAAGAGCGTGTCCCCACTGTTCAGGATTCAGAGATCAACCTTCTCAAATCAGGGGAAGTCACGTGAGTGTTTAATATGTTTCTTAAATGTTTAATTTTTTTTTTTTAACTCATCTTGGTATTGGTTGAATTAATGCCACTTTAATACATCTTATAATGCATATGTTTTCATTCTAGGATGGCTGTTCCTCTCAGCATCGATGATATCTCTCAGTTTGGTGACGGTTCCAGGGAACTCTTCATCAAGTCCAGCTGCTACAGTGTGATAACTGTTGCTGTGGGTGACTGTGGGCCAACCATCAGCTGGATGTTTTCCTCTGAGCCCAAAAGCATCTCCTTTAGTGTGGTTTACCGGGAATCCATTGACATTCAGGTGGAACAGTCAAAGGTAAATGCTCTCAGTGTGTGTATTTTTATATTTATACACTAAAAACCACTGCCAACCCTTTTTATCTTGATGGGGCCCCTTGGAGTATACAGTATGGCGGCATGTGAAGATGCCTTGACCTCATTAGCTCCTTGTAAATCTGCTGCAGGAAAAGAGCAGGGAGGTAAATACCAGAGGTAATGTTACATCATTGGAAATTAAAGTACATCATAAGACCGGAGGAAAGGCTTTTCACTGGTTGGAAATTGCACCCACTTCTAAACTCATAGAAGATGATTAAAAAGCCATAATAAGGAGTTATTACCAACACTGGCTTTCATGGGTGCCCCCTACTGAGAACTGTGGAAAAACACTGCAAGTTGTCAGTGTTGCTCAGCAGGGTGAGGTCTACATCCTTTAACTTAAAATGTCAGGGGTTTTAAACGTGTTGCAATCTTTCATCTCATATGCCTGTGCCCTCCCTCTTTTGCCAAAATCTCCTTTGTGTATGTGTATTTTTTCTTTTTTTTAATTCAAAGTGTGTTGGAATTTACGTTACACTTATGATGATAATGATGATTTCATACTTGCTGTCCAATGTGAGGGGCTATGTAAGGCAACATACATTTCATTAAAATAAGACTAGAGTATTATAGATAGTATTTTCGATAGATCAGCCTTGGGGTGATTTGTAGGACAACATCCGGCAGAATCTTTCTTGTGCTGAGTTTCCCTTCAGACCAATGTCCCTGTTTTGTTCTCAGGTCCTGATTCCTCTGACTCGCTGCAATTCCCATAAAGAGACAATTCAGGGCCAGCTGAAAGTCCGTCACCCCGGCCTCTACACACTCATCTTTGACAACTCATTCTCACGGTATGAAACCCTGCCACACTATGGTGTCTTTCTCCTGATTACTCTTTCAGAATGGGAGAAGCTTGTTAAGGACTGAAATGTTCAAACTCTTATTGTATTGGTCATCACTGCCACTACTGGGCGTGTGTGTGTGTGTGTGTGTGTGTGTGTGTGTGTGTGTGTGTGTGTGTGTGTGTGTGTGTGTGTGTGTGTGCGTGCGTGCCTGTGTATATGCATGCATGCATTTGTCCTTTCTTTTGTGCCTCAGCTTTCGTTTTAGTTAATCGGATTGCACTCCTTTGATCAGAAACCTTCTTCCAACAGGTTTATCTCCAAGAAAGTCTTCTACCATCTGACCATGGAGAAACCCGTAATCTACGACGGAAGCGACTTTCCCTGAAGCCGGATAACACACACTCTCACAGAGGCATCATCATGATGTCACTCAGGCTTCAGGGAGACTGAAGGTGAAAGCAATTCATTGACTGTTTTTAATTGATTTGACTTTTACCCCAAACCTGTTTTTACCCAAGTATTTTCTGCTTTCAAAAATGTTTCTGTATTATTTAACTTTGTGGTGTTTATGTTTTGAGGTGTGCTCATGTTTTAACTGTAGCCTAAGTGAGGTGTGGTCAACAAAATGACAGAGGTTTTAAAAAGAGAAATAGAAAGACAAATGTTTATGCAAGTTCATATATCATCATATATATTTTTTAAAATATATACCAAGTAATATACGTACCTTTATTTCAGCTAGGTTTAAATTAGTAAGTTGTTCATTTAGAGAAATTGTGTAATTTTGTTATTTCTTTCTGTAATTTTTGTTTGTTTTTTGGTTTGACCTCTCTTTTCCCAAGTATGCTGTTCCTTTAGGGAATGCAGATCACTCCAAGTAACACTAGCAATATGAAACCTGACATTAGACTGTTGTCAGACATCAAATGTTGCAAAAGTGGTCTATGAAGACCCAGAAACATTTTCATATTTTAACTTTTGGCCAGTTTAAAATGTTTCAAGTGTCGTGCAATCCTTTAAATCAAATGGCCAAAGGAAGAAGAAGAAGTGCAGAAAAGTGGTTTGCTCGTGGTTTGTTTATTAATTGAATCGTCTGAACATATTTGCACTGTGCCAGCGCAGGAAGGAAACAAAGCAGTAAACGATAACGGGACTCGAAAAATACAGTTTCTGCTTGAAATAAAAGCATACGCACTTTGTGCAAATCTCAGGAGTGGGACGTAAAATTGTCCTTCAGCGGTAGCATGTCCTAATTTCATGTTTTTGGAAAACAAAACAAAAAAACCAGAAGAAAAACTGCTGTCTTACTTTCTGTGTAAGGATATCTGCACACCAGCTTTGTCCATCCAGTTTATAGGATCCAGTGAAGCACAGTGCCTGTACTTACTGTACACAGGTTGATTTGTCGTTACAATGACATTAACTTAAAATATATTACTCACTGTCCACTAACGAGCTACTGTACTTTAAAGTGCCTATTAACTCTAATTGACAGGAATTAGTTTTCTTTTGTAGCTGTATATTTCATCAAGAACATGATACTTGGTATGAATTGGCACTATTCTGTAGAAACTTAATTCCACTGACATTTAAAATACAATATAAATGCACAATATTATTTCAGTTGTGTCAGTTGAAATGATTTTTCTCTTTGGTTTTCATTTTAAATCCCTGGAATCTTTTTGTCACGTTTAGATAACGCTCTTGCTTTTCTTACTCTCAGTGATGAAATGGGTTGGAATATTGTGTGCTGTTTATTGTTTTGTTTTTTTTTTTATCACAAAGCAATAAGAAAAACAACAAGCTTGATCACCTTTGGACACAACCTTATGCTCGTTAATGAAGCAAGGGCTTATCTCTATGCTGCTTTTGTGGAGATCTGTTGGTTTCACAGTCAGATCTCTTATATTTGTGATGGGTGTAAATTGATGCAATTTGTATGCAAAGCCTCATATTTTCTCTACAGAGCTGCACTTTGTGATAATTATTTTATACATTGTTACAAACAATATGAAATCTGTTAAGTTTACATGATCTTTGTCAAGTAATTCACACAGGGACAGATTTTTCTACTTGCTATTTTTGAACGATAATTCCAAGGGGAATTAAAATGTGCGTGAATTATCACTACGAGCACACAGTGTAACTAGTAATAGACAAGTCAAACACCCAGAAAACATGAATAAAATGTGAGAGTGATGATGCCTCTGACATCCACTAACTTGATTGTGTCTGATTTAGTGTTTGACAACTTGGAACGTCGGAACAAGATCAGCACATTACATCTGTGTGTCACCTCACTAAATCAGAAATCACCACCCCCTTCTGAAAAAACTCCTTTCTAAATTTATATCTGAAGTGATATGGAGGAGTTTTTTTATGATTTTGAAGGTCCAAAAGAAGAACAACAAAAAAAAAGCAAACAGTAAATGCAGATGACAACATCAGAAATAATAATATATAAAATAATAATACAATAAAAGCTGTAGAAGTATGTTCTTCTGCCAGAAGTCATGAAAAGTTTAACAAGACAAATATCTGATATAATATATCTCCTGTAATTTCTATCTATCTAAATGTCACACATCCCCACAGCTGTAGCTGGAGAAACCGAGGTCATGTCCTCTGTAACGTTTCATGATGCGTAACATTATTGGACATCAGGTATGGACATAGCCTCCCAGTATAATAGTCAGTACATTTATTGATTTTGTTTGTTATTGTGCTTATGTCAGAATCTGCTTTGTTAATGATCTTATCAGAGCTGAAACAATTAGTCAAAAGACTGGTTGGTTAGTCAACAGGAAATTAATCTTGAATCAATTTTAAAATAAAATAAAATTTCTAGCAAAAATGCCAAATATTTGATGGTTCCAGCTTCTCAGATGTTGCCGTTTTGGACTTTTATTTGGACATTTCGAAGACGCCATGGGAATTATGAAACCTTAAATCTTATATAACCAGTTTGTTCTTTTGTTTCAGTGTAAGTGAAAGAAAATTGGCTCATATACTTTTAATTTAATTATATATATATATATATTATGAAAAAAATCCATTATAAGACTGCACAAAATTGACCGAATGGACAAATTGGAAATATGAAGAGTTTGAAAACTACAGTTTGTGTTAGAATATAAATATTTAATCATAGAGAAAGATATGTCTGGGAATGATCCACCCTCATGTTTCCACAGCATAACACATGACCGTACAAGACTAAGTGTTGCGTGTGTGTTTGGCGACACAGTCCGGCTCAGGGAGGCAGAGGGATGAATTTTGAATTTAAAATCAGTGGTGTAAACGCAAACGTCCGCTCAGCTGTAAAGCTTGCAGTCTAAACTAGGAGCTGACTTTTGCCTTCAAAATAAAAGAGAAACATGGCTTCTTCGAAACTGTGCTTCACTTGGTTAATTTGACTTCAATCTCCCCATCGTAGTGTTATTGGTCACTTGGTCACACTCGAACCTACGTATATATGCGAAAGATAATTTATCCACAACAATTTGTTACTGACAGCTTGGGAGCGGGGCTTTTATTCTGAAAATAAACAGGAATTCCTACGCTATAGCTTAGTTCTTGATGAGCTGTCCATTCACACCTGGGGAGAGAGAGGGGCTCAGCAACCCGTCCTGCAGGAGTGTGTTGCAGTCTCAGTGACGAAAAGCGCCACGCTGCAGCGAGCGGAGGAAACTGAACCGTCAACATGTCCTGTCTCCACATCAGAGGGATTTTTCTCACTCTGTGTTTGGCTTCAACTGTGAGTGATTTACTTTTTCTTCATGTGTGTGAAAGAGGACCATTACCATGTTTAAAACTCTTTTATAAGAAATCGTTAGAGTTGTTTTTCTTTCTTTCTGAAAAACTGAACTGCGTTATTTCTGAGATAAAAAAACCTTTTACCTTTTACCTTTTTGTACGAATTTTTTATTCAGAAATAAACTCCATGATTCTCTTTCTTTTGCCCATTATATTCATCAGTGTGCGCAGGTAGCTGTTTCTGCAGCACTGTGGTTCTTCACAGTGATCCAAAGTAGCTACTGTCCTACTCACCTTAATAGTGACTGATCACTTTCTTGAGATAGAGGCATTTCATTTATGCAGTGAAAGAATGTGAATAAGTGTTTAAACTGAGTTTGTATTATAAGCAGTCCAGCCCCATTTATGGTAAGTGATTGAAGAGAGACACCACAGTATTTTCATTGTTCTGTGTGTGTGTGGCCACGGAGGATCATGACCTTTATATGTATAAAGGTTTATCTTTCACATTAAATCAAAATCAATTTGGAGCAGATTTATATGAGATAAGGGACCAGGTTTGTACATGTGTATGCGCCTGTGTGTGCTGCATATATAGTGCATATGGGTTGCGAGTAATATATCTTCTATTCTGGTTACAAATGTGAATATTTGCTGGTTGCTTTATGTCCACTACTATAGTAAAATGAAACTTTGGGATTTGGACTTATGGTCTGACACAACAACACTTTTGATATGTTCACTATGGACACATTGCTCAATTTTCTGTCATTTTACAAACCAAATGACCTGCAGAGTCATCCATAATAAATTAGTAGTGGCCTACCACCCTGCGGTTGTATGCTTCTGCCAACCAGGCAAGTTGCAGGAAATATGGTCACAATCTCCTCTTCTGTTCCTGAGTTACAGCATTTTTGCAGAACATTATGATGTCACAGTGAAGTTGACCTTAAAAGTTATAAAATGTCATAACTTTATAATTTTATCCTATTAAATTGCTGTTATAATTAGCGTATGAATTCTTGAGTTAAGGCCAAAAACATGTTCTGTGGAAACTGTTCTCCTGTAAAACAAAAAACAAGCCTGTCGGTCGTTTGTGCAGCAGGTTATTATGACCTATAGTTATGTTTTGTTGTTAGGCGACATCTAGCGGCCGTACAAATGATGACAGGAACAAAGGGAAAAAAGGGGTGACGTAGTATAAATAGTGACAAAGACCATCAGGAGGAGTGTAGTGTGGATGGATGGGTCAACAAAAAACAGGAGTATGTACAGTCTAATCAGTACATCTTTGAGTCCAAGTGGACATTTGTGCAAAATGTGAAGAAATTTCCTCATGGCAGTCTTGAGATATTGCGTTCATGAGAATGGGACGGATATAAGTACATAGAGACAACCTTAAAACATCAAGATCTGTCGCCGGCGCAGAGACAGAAAATCACTAGTTTGGCCTTGATCTACTGTTGCTGTTATTATCTGTGATCTACTATTGTTTTATTACTTTCTTGTACCCATTCATCTACATTTTGGAGATGGGTGTGTCTGTGTGTGTGTGTGCATGCGGATAATAAGGTTTTGCTGTAGGTAAGACGTAGCGTCTATGTGTTCACATCTAAAACATATATGCAAAAAGTATGAGAAATTAGTCAAGGAAATTTTAGATTTATTTAATTTAATATCATGACATTAGTCCACTGAGATCCATACACACACACACACACACACACACACACACACACACATTCAGGAATGTGAAAAACCA
The DNA here is from genome assembly GCF_021018895.1 of Seriola aureovittata. Lineage (NCBI taxonomy): Eukaryota > Metazoa > Chordata > Actinopteri > Carangiformes > Carangidae > Seriola > Seriola aureovittata. The sequence goes on along the minus strand of NC_079369.1, from coordinate 10,161,548 downwards.
TTTAGATGAAACAGTATGAGTTTTGTTTGCTGATATTACCACTCGATTTACAGTCTAGTTTGTACAGTTTGTTTTGGCCAATCAACTGTGAGGAAGCAAGGCAACAAACAGTACATGTATGCACATTCACACACCGACGCTCACAACAGTTTTTCTCATAATCAACATCTTTATAGAAGTATTATTACATGGCCACCTCGCTAATTTCCATAACGGAATAGAAATATGAGAAGCAGGCAAACGGGTGGTATGATGATCATCGAGGCAGAGAGAGAATAGGAACAGGGCAGACACTCATCACCGTGTTCCACTTCATTCTATTCTCTTTCACTGCACAGGACTGCAGAGAATTATAATGAACTACGGGGATCCATAAAACACACACAAACACACACACACACACACACACACACACACACACACACATTTCAAAGGAAAACAAGAACAGTAGTTTATGGCAGGTCTCTAGTCTTTTGAATGTCAATGTAACCAGCAAAAAAAAAAGAAAGGAAGATGAAGAGGAAAATAACATAAAATAAAATAATATTTTTTTGGCTTAGTAATTTCCAAACATGCATCTTACTTGCATGAACTAGATTCACTCTACAAACTAAGCAGATGGACTGCTTAGTTTTGCTTTTTGTATAGCCGGTTAGCTTAGCCTAGCACAAAGACTGGAACCAGGATAACCACTTGCGAAAAGACAAGTTAGAAATGCAGAAACAGATTAAACGAACAAGATATAATGTGGTTATGTTCGAAGGTCTGCCTGCTAGCGTCTGTAATTCTCATAAATGAACACGTTATATGCGATGACTGAATATAAAGATGGACCATGTGTCTCAACTTGTTTGTTTCCACAAGCCAAAATATCCTGGATACTTGCGCCGTGGTATCGAGGTCCCACTCGACCCAATTCAGTCAGTCACAGCTGTCAATCACGATGTTACACTTCCGTTTTATCGCATCAAATAACTTGTTAAAACCAGACATATCTGAAAAATGAAAACTTGAACATACGTCAGCGTGATAAGAACTACTTAAAGTGACATAAACCATCTTTGGAAAAAATGTATTTGACAGACTTACATACATACCAACTGTGTTTGTGCTGTTTTTCAGATTGACTGGACATGTTTTATATTTTTATACTGTGCCGGAGTACCACTGCTGCTGTGTGAAAGTACACCTTGTTCGCTGTTTAAAATAGAAGACAACATCTGCAAAGTGAGCCCAATCCGATGGCCCCTTTCTGGGTAGTTAGTGGATAATGGGCTTCACCTTTCAGAGAACATTTTTACAGCAGACTCCGCAGCCTGCCAGTGTGAAGGGGACTTCGGCTTTGCATTTAGTTTCATGGCTCATACTACCCAGACTTACCTTATGCAACCCCCGCCTCCCCCTTATCCACCTATCTCTGTTTCTGTCTCTTAAATGCAGCATAGTGTCTCACTTTATCCCATCATGCCATGCACCCTCAGGGCTCGTAACCACCGTGTCTTGACTCTCACTTTACAACTCACCCCCTGCCATTTAAAGCTTTGTGCGCTTCCTCCCAACTGGACGCCATTCTTACGTAGAATAAAATGTCTTCACAGCATCTCCTTTGCATATAAACAGGGAAGCCATGTGCGGTACATGACCCCCATTGGACATACGGTGTGCGATTCAGCTGATGCTTTTGTCTAGTGCACTTTTTGGTAACATGAGTGCATATATCTTTCTGCTTTGAATATAAGTGCCCATATTCTCTGGTAATTCAATGCTCAACCAGTGGAATATAACAACACAATCACAGTTTAGCAGAAAATAATATACCACTGTATCTGCATACATGTCCCACCTTGAAACACGCACGGCAAACCCTGACTGAATTCAGTTTCGCTGCAGGAACAAAAGTGGAACTTTTATTTTTCCATGCGTCCCTCACCTGCCTTTGAACAGAGAGAGCAGTAATTGCTGAGTAAATTGCACAATAACACCTCTCATTAGAGTATTAGCATTGCATTTGGAACAAAGAGGACTGGTAGCGATTTGCCCAGGTTGCTTCCAACATGTCCATTCATTGACGGTGCTAAGAGCTCGCATATTGTTCCTACTCACTTAAAGAAAATGGGGGAAAAACATCGTCCTTCCAACAACTGCCAGGAGAATTTTGTTCAGCTCCCAACTAGTTTTCTGTGTTATGTTTATTCTGCAGTATGTTTTCGTCATAGTTACTTAAGTGGCTGGTTATTCTGCACAAACACAAGCTTTGGGTTCGGTCTCAGAATATCATTATGTGTGTGTGTGTGTGTGTGTGTGTGTGTGTGTGTGTGTGTGTTGTGTGTGTGTGGAGAGGAGAGAAAGAGCTGAGACGAGTGATTGCATCGGAGAAACAGAAATGAAGATTTTCAATGTTCAAATGTTCAAACCAGTTTCAGTATCTCTACCTGTTCTCAGATTAATTTCAAGCTACATTATTCCTGATTTGACTCGGTGTGTTATCACAGAGGCAGACTGTTTTTTTCATATCTACATGTATGACTGATTTTCGCAGCATGTTCCTTCAAAGAACATTATTTGTTTGCATCTAAATCTGTATCCATGCTTTTATAACAAGAAAACCCCCTTAATCCCCTTCATCATTTTCTTTTACTGTACTTTTATGATAAGAAACAGCCTGTTTGTGCTCGGCTAATTTGCTACTCATTTGGCATTTTACCTCTGCTTCCAAAGCAATTAAGAAATTGTTCCTCAGGATTGGTGCGACAACCCTGCAAGTCAAATACAACATTTTTTCCAATAACATCAATAAAAAACGATGTCTATGCAAGGCGGTGCTCAGTCATGTAATTTCTTGAAACAGCTCCAGGTGGGTTTGTACGGGTGCAGATGTTGTTGTTTCCCCCTCAGAGAAACTCATAGATCTTTTTAATGGAAATGTTGATACCACACACACAGTTCGTCCTATTGGATGACACTCGGAAGGCTGGCGAGTTGGGGATATCAGCGCTCTCCACAGGGAGCGTTTGTGGTCCCGGAGGAATTTAGCTTCAGAAGCTTCATTTCATTAAGTGTTTGCTTGCATCATGTCACAAAGAGACTCGTTTTCCCTCTGGTCTTTCCAAATGAGATGGAACTGAGCTAAAACAAGTACAAAAGTCTGTGCAATATGCCAGTCAGTAACACAAATGACTTTATTACTTGCTGCAACAACGTGACTAGTATTGTGTGGTTGTATCATCATGGCAAAATGTGGTCCTGGAGAGCGCTACTGTAGCGGGAACTACCACTGAGGGAGTGAGCAGCTTTGGCAGCTGTTTTTATGTCTGTCTGCCTGTCTCTCTTTTTATCACCGGGATTGCATCACAACCGGCAAGATGCAGCCACAAAACTTTACAGTTCTGTAGTTGAGATCAAAATGAAGGCAGAATTCGAAAATGGGTGTTGTCCGACACGTAATGTAGTAATGACTACTAAGTACTCATGGGACAGACTGTCAACATGTTGACGGGCATCTCTAGTTAGGGCTGCACCTATGACCTGTTGTGTTTTATTAAATGTGTGACTTCTGAAATGAAAAGCGCAACTCAGCTAAGAGCCTCAAAATAACTCTGCACAGGGAAAAACAAAATGCAAAACACTCTCAGAGTTTTGAGTAATTTTGGAAATGGGGGCGTCATGGTTACTTTCATGCCTATAAGTCCTCCTTTTTCTTCTTTCGTCTACTTCTACTGTTTTTTTTCCTCCATCTGTTCCCGTCTGATTGCACAAACACACTGCTGTAATTCATTCTCACTTTACAATGTGCGTCACACTTCCTCGCCACTATCACTGGACAAAGATGACTTCAAGGCCCATGCAGAGAAAAAGCTTAAGCTTAAATTGGGGGGAAAAGCTTCTTTTTTTTCATCTGTGATTTTTTAAAAAGATATTTTTCTTTTTTTTATAGCAAATTCTGCACCAGAATATAATTGTTACAGTTGTTACAGTTTAAGTCATTAACAGCATCATGCAGCATCAAGTAATTAAACAATAAACAGAGGGATAGAGTGATGCACATGAATGAATCATTTCATTATTTCCAAAATGCCAGCACTTTCCTGATAGCCTTAATGCCTAAGAAGATAAAAAGAAAAAAGTGAACACAGGTATTATACGATGTCAAAATCTAGGTACATGAAAACGAGCAAATAGAAATTCCAGTCGCAGTACCATGCGAGACATTTCATTGGGAAACACACTGTTGCAGTATGTTGTCAAGCCTAACAAAACAAGACCCAGCCTGCTGCTCTGACCTTTAAATTCAGACCACTTAAGTTCACTGGCAGCATGAAATAAACAAATAAATGCCATTTGAATTTCACCCATGGCCGTGTAGCCCATCCAAACAAGATACTCCACTCAGCACCAGCTGTCTCAGTAGGTACAGAAATATAATGACTTTTATAAAAATATTTATTCAATAAAGTTGGGAGTTTTTAGTGGTAAAAGGTATGTAAAAATGTAATAAGAATTAAGATGAAACTGACCTGAGAGTCTAACACCTGACCACAAAGCCACAGTGTATACATTGACCGCCTGGCCACGTTTACTCTTTACTTGAGCGTTCCTGTCATCTGGACACCCCCTCTCTACTAATGGATATTATCCATTCTGCTCACCTGTATTTATTACCCATTCTGAAGGAATGCTTCCTTCACACTATGATCAAAACACAACCCTGTTTGAAAACTATCACTTCTGTACAGCTCTCACTGCTGACATCAATATCCAGTGTATTAGCTGCAATGTTCAAAAACACTTAATTCTAATGAGTGCATGGCCAACACAATACATGAATGTTTATACCTTTACACAGAAGTTGGATAATATCACCTCATAAACTTTCATACTCTTTTAGTAAACTTTCTATTAATAACAAGGATTCACTGGCACAGACGGAGGTTAACAACAGAGTGCACTGAACTACATTCACTCGCAGTTTTCAGGTACAGCTAAAAGGATAATTACCACAGAGTAATGACACTGTGGTCCTCTTTGCTGTGTTTCCTCCATCCACCCTCTCTCCACGTTACCCTCCAACATCTATCTTACATCAACCCCTTTCTTTCTCTGAAACAAGATGTTCTTATTTGTCTTAGTCCGAGATAAAGGTCGGGCCGAAGTCCAATACAAATCCAGTTACTTTATTTTTATTTGACATTGGGAAACAGAGTGATGAGCAAGGGCAGACAAACACAAGAATCTCTGAGCGGTATTAAATGGATGGAGTGCAGAGTTGAGACAATCATCTATGTCCTTAGAGACAAACTCAGTTAATTAATTTTCTGAGCTTCTGCTCTCTGTGCACTATAGTGAGAGATTGTTTCGCTTAATGCCACCAATGGAAATAGGTGCATTTTGCCAAAAAGTTAGGATTTAAGTGGGAAAGCACTTCCTATGAAAGGCACACTGTACTCATAAAGTGGGATGCTTTTTTTTTTCCCCCAGATGAAATGCTATTTCATGTAATTACACACTGATCGTCCACCAAATCCTCTGCCTAAAAGTCTGTATGTATCTAATAGAAAATCCCTTCCCTCTAACCTTTCTTCCATCATTCTGTCTCTAGGCTTTATCGAGCCTTCATCCTGAATGTGAGTTCATATTTCAGCTGGAGAAAGAACAGCGTCGCTGCCTTCAGTATATTGCAGCGCAGGCCAACAGAAGCCATGAAGGTGTGTCTTTCATTTTAAAATCACTCCACTCCAGTAGCAAATGTTCACATTAAATACAAGAGTCTAGGCTGGAATCAAGTATCGTCAGTTGTCACCGCAGATTCTTGATGGCGTCTCAACTGCAGAATGAAAACGCACTGGGTGATCTATCACTGTGATGCATCTGTGGAGGAGGCCATTAAGGATAGTTATACAAGGATTTATGTATGTAATCTATCTCAAGATAAAGGTCTTGCTCGGAGATCTAGAGCACTCCCTCATTCTTGTCTTAATACAGTTTACACAGAGGCGGATGTTGTGGGTTTGAAAAATGTTGGGAAGTATTGTGCATGAAACACCTCATTTACCTCTGCTGTATCTCCACGAGTATATGTATTTAAACTGCATGCATTTCTGCTGCGTCTATACGACGGCGTGTATAAATTGGTGTTCATGGAATGTCCTGTCAAATATATATATATATATATGTTTCTATATATATATATATATATATATATATATATATATATATATATATACTTCTCCTTTCTCCTCCTAAACCTCCTCTGAAAAGGTTGTCCGCCATCCTGGGATGCAGTCATCTGCTGGCCTCATGCAGTCATTGGAGAAACGGTCCACAGAGGTTGTCCTGCAGTCTTCTCCCTCCTGAAAAACAACACAGGTGAATAAAGGATCACATGGTGTGATGAGAGCCGCATGTTCCCTAGTGAGACGAAATTAAGCTAAATTGACGTAATGAGAGCAAAGGGTGTTTTTTATTCTGAGGATTTCATTTACTTACTTATTCATTCAGTCGTTCATTTACACATTTGTTTCCACATGTGCTTTGGTTTCAGGGTTTTCCATATTATTAAGCTCCATGTCGAATATATCAGTTTGCAGAAAATTCTTTTCCAGGCATAATTACAACTTGGATGACGACATGAACGCCATTTACAAATCATAAACTCGCAATTATGGGCTCTTTGTCATTCTTTTAATTCAGCATGTTAGCATGCTATAGCTATAGCATTAAAAACAAAGTACACTTTACAATAGTTTTGCAGGTATTTGGTCATAAACTAAAATACTGGGCGATCTAAAATTTTGACCAGATGATAAATGAAGAGTTATCATCAAAGTCAATGAAAGTCATCCTGACGGAAACATGAATGAGTGTATCAAATTTCATGTTATTCCATCCAGTTGTTTTTGAGACAATTCACTCAAAACCTAATGCCAACCTCATGGTGACACTAGAGGAAAAGTCAGGGGATCACCAAAGTCAGGAGGATTAATCTTCCGGTGGACTGACAGCTATCCGGTGATGGCACGGCTAAATGCATTTTACCTGAATATATTTTTCTCTCCATAGGGATTCTGCTGTGAAGTTAATCTCTTCATAATGAATTCTTGATCTCTTTGCCTTTCACCTCAGGCTCAGTGAGCCGTAACTGCACCAGTGGAGGTTGGTCCGGGGCCTTCCCACCGTACCACATTGCCTGCAGTGTGGATGATGACATTCCTGAGGTGAGATTTAGAGAGGTCACACTGGGGAATGAGTGACTCCAGACTGAGAGTTCAGAGGTCATGGTGAAAATTGGAAGCAGGAGGAGACGCAGCAGGAACAAGGAGACAAAAGAAAAAAGGGAAAACACTCTGTGTCAGTTTCAAAAACTGACACACCAAACAAGCTAAATTTGAAAAGAAAAAGGTACCATGTTTCAAGAGGTCTTTGTCAAATTTTTTTGGTTGCAATGAATTGAAAATGCTGCTCATTTGCTTCTCTCGGGGTAGTTGAGATCCAGATATATAGGTTTACTGGTCCACTGCTTCTTCAGAGGAGAAAATACAGTATATTCAAACATAAATATTCATCATGTGAAAATACTTTTGCAAGGCAGTAAGTGACTGAAATGTCACCCATCAGGGTGATGGCTGAAATTATTAGAATGGTGCTTAAGAGAAAACCACTTTTGGTGCTTTACAGAGGATCTTTCGTCTTGAGTTTAAATCTTCCACAAGCAAGAGTGGAAACTCATATATTACAAGTTTTGATGTTATTGTGATTAATTAGCTTTTTCATGTTTTTTCGAGTTGATTCCGTAGTCCAGTCTTACTGCCATTAGATCCAGCCTGAAAATATGGAAAAAGCTTTCTTGCAGTTATTCTGCAGTCATGTCTTCAGTACAGCTGAGTCTCAAGCTAGTCTGCAATTTTGTCTCATTTTGAGACATTATATTCATTTTGAAGCCTGACAGCATTTTGAAAAGCTTTGATATTTGAGTATAACGCCTTTTTATACAAAATGTTCTTTCTCATCTTGCTTTCAGACAGAAGAATCCTACTTTGCCACTGTGAAGCTGATATACACCATCGGCTACAGCATATCTCTAGTGGTGCTGGTTGTTGCTGTGTTGATCTTGTTGCTCTTCAGGTAGGAACAGTAGGAACAGATAGTTAAAATAAGTTCGGATAGAATTTGAGTGATTTTTTTCATCAGTAATTAGTGCATTTTGGTAAATTTCAGGTATGTTCATTCACCACGAAGAGCCAAACAATAGCAATATTGTTGCACTTTGAACAAAAAAGATGATACCAATGCACTCTTAGACCTGGGTATAACAAAAAGAGAGGTGATATCATTCACGTCCTACACATGGTATTTCTGCAGCTCTGCCACATTTAGTGACCCATCGAAAATGCTGTCCAGGTGTAATATTTAGTAAAACATTTTTTGGGAAATTATTCTTATTCACTTTCTTTTTGAGATTTAGATTGTAAGTTTAATAGCTACCAGTCCCTTGTCTGAACGCTAAATATGAAGCTACAGCTCCAGTTTTGGTCTGTCCTTTATATATCCTGCTGGCTCAGCTGGCCTGCTCACACGAGAGTGGTGTCAATCTTCTCAAGAAAGCTGATAATGCACATTCATTTCCCAAAGTGTCAAACTATACTTTAAGGAAGAAGTCTTATATTTTGTTTTATTTATTTATTCTATTTTAGAGCCATTGACTCATTGACACTCCAATATTGTCCGTCTTGGAGTTTGACCCTCGTTGACACGGAGTGGATGTAACAGGTCCTATAGTCCACTTAGCAAGTGACTGTCACAGTGTCAATGACCTCCTCACACCGACTCCTCACCCACCCAGCTCTTGGATTCACCGGGTCAATAGAACTGGGAATGTGTAGAAACAGAAAACCTCTTCATGAAAGTTTTCTTTTTCATCTGTCCAGGCAGTGTATGGTTCTATAAATCTAGTCTGTTTGCCATGAAATCTCTTTGAAATCATACCACAACACCATCACTTCCATGAACTATTGTTTTCAACAGGAAGCTACGGTGTGCCAGGAACTTCATTCACATCCAGCTGTTCATTACATTTATCCTCAAAGCTGTGGCGGTGTTCATTAAGGACGCTGCTCTGTTCTCAAGTGACGACACAAACCACTGCACCCTTTCCACGGTAAGATAATGACATTGAGGACAAGAGGCTCCTGGCTGTATTAAGAAAATTCTCTTGACAGATTTCTCTAATCTCATCACATATTGTTTGCATTTCTCCTTCTTCATACTAATTCCTCCTTCCAATCACTTCTCTGTCCTTTTCCTTCCTGTCTTTTTCTGTCCAGTTTGCCTGTAAGAGCTCTGTGGTCTTCTGTCACTACTGTGTAATGGCTAACTTTTTCTGGCTCCTGGTGGAGGCGCTCTACCTAAATTCCCTGCTGCTCTCCTCCTTCTATCACAGCCGTCGATGCCTGTGGGGCTTCAGCCTGCTGGGATGGGGTGAGAAACCTTGATATGCGGTTTCTCCAACATTTGTTATGCTGAGCTGCAGACTAAATTTGAAGTGTTTGGTTGCAGTGTGAGAGATCCCACATTGTAAATACAGGATCCCACATGAAAAAATATATATTAATAAATAAACTAAGGCCCATCTTAAACATTACGAGGTAATAGATGCAAAGATTACAAAATAAAGGATTTAAAAACTTTTTCTGACCATTTATGACATGCTAAAAATCAATGGATAGTGGAACATGACTCTTTATTTTGGAAACTAGCCGTACTTGCTATACCAGAGGTCATGACCTCAGTCTAGAAATAAGTGTACTGAATTAAATGATGATTTTTGTCAGGGTCACTCACTGAGGAATTAAAATTTTTGACCTTTAATTACTGCCAACTAACATGTACTTTTAAATTCCCACATGCCATTTCTACCACTCTCAGTGTCGTGCCAAGGGGCCTACGATCACAAATTGGGAGACATATAATCTAAATACTCTAAAATGATAATGTAAAGATCACATGTCAACTTTATATTATATAGTCCTTTTACAGACATATTGAGATAAACAGTTAAAATAGTTCCCTTCCGTTCGAGGCTCATTATAATTCTGTGTTTCAAAGAGCTTTCACAACAGTCTGTAGGGACAACGAGAAGCAGACAGACTGCCATCAGCCAACATCCGCAGCTTATTATTTTAATACAGCCAGAAACTCTCCTGGCTCAGTGGCATCAACTGTAATTACAAAACAAACTGAATTAAAGTTTACATCCCTGTGGGGGTCACTACCATTTGATTCGATTATGTTTGCGGGTTGAATGTTTATTCAAAAATGTTCATGTTGATTTCTTAAAAACTTAAATTAAATGAAAAGGGGTCAGTGCAACAGTCGCAGGCACTTACTTGGCACAACTTTAAATGCCAAGTATAATGAATGTACAGGAATTTGTTTCAGTGGTAGTGAGGCAAGAAACAGATGAGAATTTCCACATTCTACATGTATACTGTTATAGCCTCTTAATTATTGCATTTACTTTGAGTTTTTGCTGTACAGATCAATGCAGATATTAGAAAAGTTGACATAATGATGAGTCATCACAGTTATCATTTTTCTGCCACTCCACAGGTGTACCTGTGCTCTTCATCATCCTGTGGATTGGATCAAGGGTGTATTTTGAGGACACAGAGTTTGTATAATCTTCCACTATCATTTCCATCTTCACAAGTTCATTTATTTCTTGTATACATTTCCAGGACACTGCAACAGATGTTTCAGAAGAGAAATTGCACAGACCTGATTAAAGTGCACCTTTCAAAATGTCTGTCCACACAGATGTTGGGACATCAATGAGGACTCGCCCTACTGGTGGATCATCAAGGGACCAATTGTTGTGTCTATAGCGGTAAATGCCCCCATTGTGCTGAAATGAACAAATTGATGGACCCTTTATTATGCACCTAGCAGATTACAAATTGTTATGCAGATGGTTTGATTACTTTCTCTTCATAGAAGGTTTTTGAGAAAGAATTTGAATAAACTTATTTTGTGTATATTAGAGCAGCAAGCCAAAAAATGCCTTCACATCAGTCATGGCCAATTACACACTTGGCTGCTCGTATTGTTGCCATGACATTCAATAATCATGTTGTTGTAAACAGCATTTGCTATAAAACCTGTCAAGGTTTTAACCCATTCAAGCTGAACAATATTTTTTTTTTTAATTTTACTATCTTGCTTTTTATATCAACAGGTCAATTTTATGCTGTTCATGAACATCATCAGAATCCTCATACAGAAGCTCAATCCTCGGTTGATTCAGTTCAATAACTCCTCTCAGTACAGGTAATCCTTTAGCTGCAGACACAATATGAGCGAGCGAACTCTGGAGTGATACAGTATCTTCTACTTCAGTCAGTTGTGCATTTTGAATAAAGAAAGACCCGAAGGAGCAGTTCATTTGATCCAGAATTTACCAATTGAAGCATTCTTTATGTTTGCGTTGTTTCTCTTGAACTGTCAAGCTCTTTTAGCCTGATGGGCAGATTTTGAAATACTTTCTCCCTCTCCGCTCTGATAAGTAGACACTTTGATGTTGGAAAAGATAGGAGTTGTGTGAAAACTGTTGATACACCACAGTGGGCAATGTATAATCCATTCAGTCACCACTGAACCACAAACTAGTCAGTCTGGCCACGTCTACCTTTCCACTTCCCAAGCGGGTTATCAGAATTTCTAATTGAAAATGGCTCACTAATTGACTGAAAGTGTTCAGCCGCATCATGTATACCTGGATCTTATAAAAGACCACAGGTAAGTTAAGAGATGCTCGCAGCAGCTGGATTAACATGTTCCCCTGCCCATACAAAAAGACGTTACCTCTGCACTCACATTTTAATATGCTCACTTTGAATCATGCACCTGCCACTACCTTTCCACTCGCAAACAAAAGCGATGTTCAACCTGACGCACACACAAGTATCCCCGTGACTAACATCTGCTGATTAGCGTGACTGTATGCATGATGCTATCCAGAGCAGCTTTCAGATAAGATATGCAATAAATGGCTCCTGCAAGTAGCTTCACCTCCTCCATCCTGTTTTTTTTTTTTTTTTGCTTGTGTGCAACAGACGCCTGACTAAGTCCACCCTCCTCCTCATCCCTTTGTTTGGCACTCACTACATGTTCTTCAATTTTCTGCCCGACTACTTCAGCGTTAACCTGCGCCTCTGTGTCGAGCTCTGCATGGGATCCTTCCAGGTACGCACATGGACTGCATAGTATAAACACTCAGTATTCTGACAGCAAAACACACACACTCAGAGTGTAATCACTTTAGAGTACCCTCAGTGATTATCTGATCAGTGGCCATGGGAGTAAATCCAATCTATCAAAATAAGTGCATCTAATTTAGACAATATCCTGAATAAAGTCATTCTTCACAATTACGTGTCTAAATGTGAAAGTCAGTCAGGTTTGGATTTGCTTTGCTTTCTGCACTTTTATACATATTCTGTGCATTAATAAATGTTGCATTTACAAGTGTTCATTTATAGATGTGTAATTAAGCTAAGGTACTGATGTTTACTAGGTGTGATGTTTTCCATGTTCATTATCTTAGTTGGTAGCATGCTAGCAGTTGCTAATTACCAACAAATGCATAGTACAGCTGAAGCTAATAGGAATATCATTAGCTTTGGAGGTAGAGTTGCTAGGTTGCCTATTTAATAAAAGGATTGAAGCCCAACAGTATTTATGTTCTTGAAAAAAATTTAACAAATTATAATGAATGAGTTCCTTAGTGGAAAAAGGCTTAGCCATGCTGGAATGTGAGGGAAGCTTGGCACAGGGTGTTTGCATCTGCCAGAGACATGGAAAAGTCAAAAGGCTTCCTCAACTTTATGTCACATCTGGCACGAGCTGGTTTCCTAGCCAGCTCCCCAAATTGGATTTTGTTCGTCTACTCCGTCCTGTTAAGAATTCCGATTATTTTGGCACACAGGTGTGAAATAAGTCTGAGATCCTACAAACTTACATGAGTGCCCATTTAGCTGTAACAAAGGCACTGTTTGTAAAAGAGGTGAAACAGCTAAGAACAATTTTACTCTACATGTTTTGGTGTGATAAAAGGAAAGGCAGCAGAGTTTACGAAGATTATGCATGGTTTACAGCATTGTATTACAGAGATATAAATCCAGACCATTATTTATTCCACCTTTGTTGCCCTCTGTGTGAGCGAAACATAATCGATTTTCCTGACCTGTTTTTAATTCTCATTCTTCGACTTATCAGTTCTCATTTCTGTCTGACATTTAAGCTGTCCTCTCACAAGCGACATATCAATGATGCATGATGATGATTTAAACCATCTCTCTTACAGGGACTCCTTGTAGCAATTCTCTATTGCTTTCTCAATCAAGAGGTCAGTACAAGGCACACACATTGAACAAATCACACATAATTTACAGCTCTCTGTTGCATAATAAACCCCTCCCAGATCTTATGTCAGCAAGGGGGAATGGTTTAGAGTTGTCAGGGCTTAAAACACAAAATAAGCTGCCACTTCTCTTCTCCTCAACACGTAATGAAGGACCCCGAGCCCATATTATGTAACCACCAAGATTAATGTGAGGCCAACCCCAGTCAGTCTCAAGGCAACACAAGTCTTAGTGTTTTACATTCACCACAGAATAACTTAACACCCATGTTCATCTGTTTGGGGCTTTAGAGCCGCTCGGGTAATACTTGAAAGTGACTGAATTATCAAAAATAATGGATTAGTTCATTTGATTTAAATCTATGTTCTTAACAGCTGTGGATTATCAGTTATTATTGTTCTGATGCCAAGGGAAATGTGTGATTCCTAATACTATCAAGATTTCACTGATACACCGATAATAAACGGAGTGATACCTTACTACTTTACTACCAGATAAAATGACTTCATCTCTGCAAGAGGAACAAGTAATGGAATTTTATGTTTCAACACTGAACCTATGAGGATTGTTTGTAATGTTTTTCAAGTTTAAAGGAATTGTTGAACATGTTGGGAATTGAACTATTTGCTTTCTGGTCGAGAGTTAGATAAGAAGATTGTTACCACTCTCATATCTCTCTGTTAAATAAATAGACCTGCGGAAGCTTTCACTCCCGCAGCAAATAAAACAGTGTGTGTGTTTGACAGGTCCAGAAAGAGGTCCACATGCAGTGGCTGAGGTGGCAGGAGAGGAGCTATGGCGTGGTGCCGCCTGCTGCAAAGTGCAGCCAGATGGACACGCCATTCTAGAGAGTCCTGATATGCCTTCACCTTCTACCTGTCAGATCTCACTGTACTTTCACAGAGGATTGCTTCTGTGCTCGTTATCGTCTCTAATGGGCTGTACAGTACACACAAGAACAGCGGCTGTCGACCATATACCATCAACTCTTGAGAGTCTGTAAGTTTTCATTCCCAACTCTGTGACACAGTGTTTCACTGGCCGCACTCCTTCAGCCAGAACCAGAAAATTGAGGTGAACTTTCCAGTGGAGAATGATTGTGAAATCCCATGACATACACGCATCTCAAGACAGCTCCTGCAAATTTCATATGCATGTCCCCCAAAGGTCCCGGTGGCAACAAATGTAGAGGGAGCAGCTTTTAGATTGCAGCTTTCAAACTGAAGAATAAAAGATATTGGTTTTAACCAATATAGCTACGCATTACCTTCTGTCTTGAACATATCAATGCACACTATGTAGATGCTTTAATAAGATGCAGCACAGTATGTTTTATTACATTCATCAGATTCTTTAGGCTGTTTGAACAAGTGATATTGGAGATGGACTTTATCTTATGAAGCTGTAGCCTGCTGCTAAGTGATTCATCATTCAGCTGACTCACAGGACAATTAAAATACACTACTGTGAATGATCTTTATACTATTCATTATAACATTATGTTACATAATTCATATTACGTTATTCCTATTATCTCAAGACTGTGGGAAGCACTAACCGATAGTTATGACTTGTTCAGCACACAGGGAGATGTACCGTAAGTTTGTTTATGCTTTCTTGTGAACTTTGTACTTTGTTGTATAATATTTATTCGTGAAGTAATTCATAGTGAGGATCAGGGTAAAAATGAAATACTAATATTGGTAGTGGTGTTGTGCAGTAGAGTTTAATCCGTTTATATCATTGTGTGTAAACCTGCACTGTGTTGAGCTTTGATGGCACAATCTTGAAAGCCACTTCATTGTATATTTCAAAAGTTAAAGCCGATGCAGCGCGTTGTGTTCTGTTATGTCATGTGGTCAACTTCACTTATCCCGCCCAGATAAAGCCCATCAAGAACAAAAGCTAGACTATGGTAATAATTTTAAATGATTTAATACCAGTATTTACTTTCTAGCATATCGTACAGTGCTGTGAACTGTATGGTGATATAAAACTGGAAACATAATTGCCAAATTTGTGTTAGATCTCTTTATGTGAGATAATGAGATCAGCTTTTTTATTTTGCTTTTGTAATATTTATGTGTTACAGTTATATCCTCAAGATCGAAATACAAAATATTGAATTACTGCCCAGTTCTGTACCATCCGCAATCATCTTCTCACACTGACGTTTCTTTCTTGTAAATGAAACATTTGCTTTCAACTGAATGGATAAACTAATGGCCCTCACTTTTCTCTTTTGTAACATTAGCGTGTTGCTGCTTTTCTTGTGCCTCTTTCTGTGAAGTTTCAATGCCTTGTAAAATAACAGGTTTCACTCAGCTTCATTATGTCTCTGTGCATCTGCCTTCTCCGTGGAGGATAACATCAGCTGGCAGCTACAACATGTTTAATTAGTGATAAAAGCTAAAGTCATGAAAGTCTTGGTGGCTATATGTGCTACAGATACAGTCTTGGTACAATATGAGCCGACACTGGAATTCTGTTTATTCATAAAATATTTTAGAGAAAAACAATGTTCATAACTTGAGTCTTGAAGAAGCTCTGTATTTAATAAAAACAGTAAGCCAACATCTTGTGTGATTCATTTAAACACACATTCTGGACAAACGATTACTATTACTATTCAAAGGCATAGACTATGTGAAACAATTTCTATTTTCAGTTTTATCGTGACGCTTATCTTCTGCAGCTACATGATAAACTGAGCAGGAGTGTATGCATGGCTCACATCCAGGTGGAGATGAGAAACATTAGAAGCCATTAAAAGATTCCAGTGTTTTCCAATGGGAAGTACAATTAAAACCACCATTACCCATTAGATACTTCACATTATGAACAGTATTGACATGATAGTTTCAATTATTTCCATTAGTCCACTGCATACAAAGGACTACAGACATTTAAAAAAAAAAAAACTGAAAAAAGTCACAGCCACAGTTACTACTCTTGTAGGATATTGTGAACACATTATTCTTTACTCTTGGGTTTGATTTGCTGTAACTTTAGTGACCTATAATGAAGCATCCACTGCTGTTTAGTGCCCGTCTCTCTGGATATGCATCCTGCAAATGCCAAAAATGTAATCCCTGGTTGACACAGTTTTGGCAAACCTTTATACATGATGGGTGCTACTGTATTTTAGAAATTTGGCACCATCTGGACAGGACAAGTCAGCAACGTCTGTTGAGGCATCCTTGTTTTGCCTGTTTTTTGTATGTCCAGTATATGTCCGGTATGTCTCGTAATTTGCTTTAATGATTGCAAGATGAACTCTGATGAAAGCTTAACAAAGACAATGTATGGACCAAAGATGGCCAGCCAGCTCTGAAATACAAAGCACTATGATACATGAATGGGTTTAAAAGAAATGTGGAATATTCAGGAAGCTCAATTTGGAAAAAAAAAACTTCTAAATTAAACCTCCTAAGGAAAGGTTATATATAGCCAAAAAAGAATATTTTGTCATTTGGTTGACCAACTCTGCTGCCACTGACAACGCTGTCACTCAGGTTTTTCCCATCAGGCAGGATGTAATAGGCTGGGCTTCCTCCGCTGTCTCCAACAAAAATGGAATGGCCTTGAAGGTATTCATTAGAGTCCACCAAAGTACATAAAATGACTATAAAATGCGCCACTTGGTTCATACAGCTTGATTGCTCCAAAGTCAAACGACTGGGCTCTGGGTCCAGAACACATTACCTTATATATATATATATATATATATATATAAGGTAATGTGTATATATATCCCACTTTCTCTCCAATCACAAAGTGGTAGAAATGATTAACCAGCAGACCACAGAACCAAACTTCAAGGAGTTCTCGCCATGTGCTCTTTGGAGCTAAGTTAACTTTAATAACACTTTTGTGATCAGTTTTGCCTTTCCTCTTATGAAGTTCTCTTGTGAAGCTTGCTGACTGGTTTTTCACCTGCCTGTCAGGGTTCGGAGCAGGGGCATCTCCCAGCAGCCTGCAGGCCTGTCTGCGGCAGCTCCTCTGCGGTGGTCTGGGATTTGTGGAATGGGAAGTTCAGAGTTCCTGAACAGGATGTGGAATCACCGCTGCAGCGTACAGCCCCCACCACCACCACCACACTACAGAGCTGGTTTGCGGCTGGGTGAATCCACATCTGGAGAAGATAGGAAGCGCTTTTTTTTTTGTTGTTGTTGTGACATCTGGAAATCTATTTGTCTCTGCCTATCTTCTGGTGACCCGTGCGAGCATATCTATCCCGGGTAAGTCGGCTAAAACGAGTGTGTTAACTTTTACTCTGCCTGTGTGTCACATCATTGCTCTCCATATCAGTTCCACTGCAGACTTTTTAGAGACGCTTTTTGAGAGTTTCTTGTCGCAAACGTTTTCCATTAACATCGCTACTGAGTCTTAACTTTTCATGAATTACAATAACTTGACATCAGACTCAAAATTCAGCTCACTTTACTTAAAACATGAATACAGCTGCTCCAGCTGCTAAAGTCTCTTTTGTTCTGTGCACATCGCCCAGGGGGTTGATGTTAACTTAATAACAGGGTGCCCTTACCCCTCTGTTGTTTTGCCTGCCTAGACACGCACTGTATGGCTTGTGTTACTGCTGCACACAAATCATATGAGTATAATGCTACTATAAACTAGTACTTGTCCCATTCTGTCAGTTCTCTCTTCATTTAAACATTATTGAATCATTGATCTGATTCTGTCTTGATGACAGCTCGGTAAACACACCTCCTCCTCTTCCTGTCTCCACAGATTCAGGTGATGACTCACCTCTGGACTCTCCTGTCAGCCCTGCTGCTGGTTTTTTCAGTGGCTGAACCTCTGAGCAGCCCTGAGGAAAATGAAGTCATGAAACACACAGAGGCCGAGTTCACCAAGAGACAGGTCAGTGGAAAGCCTCCGTGCTACTACAGAGATTCTGGTGTTCAGCTTGAGACATTACAAATGTCCTTACTGGGTGTGATTGCGTAACTTAAACTCAATTTGTTGCTCTCTCTGGTTCACAATCAGGTGATTGAGAATGCAATCAGAAATCTCAGTGAACCTACTCCAACCCACACGCCCACCACATGTGAGGTTTTTTTTTTGGGGGGCTTTTCGTGCAATTTCTTTTGATTTGCCCTTCAGTTTCCCCAATAATAACCCCTTTCTTTCCCTCTGCATTAGCGGATCCCTTGACTACCACTGTGTCTCCGAGCTCCAGTCTTGTTCCTCAGTGTCCAGCAAACCAGGTGATGTTGGAGAGCAGCAATGGCTGTGGCTGTCCATCTGGCACGGTGAAGGTCGGTGACAACTGTACCTGCCCTGCAGGCTTCACTCTGGAGGGGGCCTCAGAGTGTAAAGGTGAGAGAGGACAGAAGCAGCAGCAGAAACCAGTGTTTAAAGGTGCCGTGTGTGTGTCTCACAGGAACATTAATAAAATCATTTCTGCATTCAATTTTAGAAATGAGTGTAATTACTTCATACAAATGAGGTGATTGAAGAATGGTGGGCAGCCTCTACTCCGCATTTTAAGCAATTTACAACATTTTTTTTTACAGGAAGTCAGCAATGAGATATGCTGCAATTAGGGAAAGGGCAAATGAGAAATGACTTCCAATATGTTTATCATCGACAGGAAAGGAAAATATCTACTTAATGTCAGGGTGTTTTGGGAAATGTGATTTCAATATACAGAAAGCAATGCACTAGCAATGAGAGCATTTCATATTATGATGCTATGCTAAATTTTATCCATCAGTATACCTACCACATGTAGCAACATGTTTCCTATGCTTATGTGCATACAGTGATCTCAGTTTGATGCAGTATATCATTTTCTCTATGTTCGACAGATGTTGATGAGTGTGAAGGAGGGGGGCCAGGACCATGTGGTCTCCATGCCAGCTGTACTAATACCCTCGGCTCTTACTCATGTAGCTGTCTCCGTGGTTACCTGATGGGTGCTGGAGGGTGCCAGGGTTCGTCAGCATCTGTGTGTGTGTGTGTGTGTGTGTGTGTGTGAGGCAGAGAGGATGTACTGCATTTGTGTGAGAGCATGTTGGAAGGAGAGTTTCAGAAATGATTATCTGTACCTTTCAGCCTATGTATCATGGTAGTAATTCATGTGTGCTTTGTGGGTTTTTCCAGATATAGACGAGTGCGCTCTGGCTGCAGTGACGGGCCTGCAGGCCTGTCAGGGGGATGCTGAATGCAAGAACACCCCTGGTTCCTTCACATGCTCGTGCCCTGCGGGATATGTAATGGCCCTAAATGGACAAAGCTGTGTTGGTGAGGCTGATGTTGACATATGTTGTGTATGACTATAGCATGTGGATGTGCAATGTGCTGTACATTCAGAAGACCTAGATTGAGGTAGCAGTGAGGTGTGTAGGGGGGTTGTTTTTTCTCTCAAACAACATAACAAGAATTGGAAAACACATTTAAAGCAGGGGTCTCCAACCTTTTTTTACTCTGAGAGCTACTTTGACAAAATAAAAGCGGGTGAGGGCTACTCGTGTTTTATATTACTGGTTACATTTATTCATATGTTGTATCAAAACTCTCAAACTAATCTCCAAAACAAATCCGATGAATAAGATAATTTTACAAGTCATCAAATATCAATATCCAAAACTCACATTTGGTTTGGAAAATCACGTCATGGTTCAGTCAAACCTGAACACACAGACACGACGACACCGTTGCAAATAAACCTCCATAAATCTGCTTAGACATCAGAGAAAAAAGAAGCTCCAAAGTAATCCACTGACAGTTGTCAATACAGCCAATGATGACATGACAAACAGGAACTTGAAATAGTTAATTCGGTACACTTCATTTTCTAAATGAAGTATGTATGGTAGGTCTGTGTATTTGATTTAATTGCATTTGGAGTAGATTTACTGTGCGAGGTTGTGTTGTGTGAGCCACCTGTACGCATACCAAAACTCTTCCCTACCTCAGCACACATTCAAACCAAATAATTAAGATAACAAAATATAAAACAGCAATGTACAAAAACATGTTTAACAAAGGTTGGGACGCAAAATAACTTTGAATTACTTGGAGAGGTTTAAAGGGTAATTATAGTAAGTGTGCCTCTGTGTCTTTGCCATAGTGAAGATTCCATATAAGACTGTCAAATGAAAACTTCCTATTTGTCGGTTTCTTTCCACTGCAGATGTGGATGAATGCAGCTTTGAGGAACTGTGTCGCCGTGAGCTGGGAAATGTGTGTGTGAACACCCCTGGCAGCTTTATGTGCCAGTGCCAGCCGGGCTTCAGAGCCGAGGCCCTCGCCTGTGTTGGTGAGTCTGTCGTTGAGCCTGATCACAGCTGACCATAAGACAGATGTCCAGACAGATGTCCAGATTTAATCTGGTGTTATCTTCATTTTTCACTCAAGATTAATAACTTGTGCTGACAGGAAGGAAGTCTTTGCAGGAATAGTGAGCTTCAATCTGCTGCTTTGCTGCTTGCCTGCTTTGTTCCTCTTTGTTTTTGTTTCCCAACCCCCCTTTCACCTCTAAAACTTTATCCTCTAAAATCTTTTCTTTTTTCTACACGTCTCTTCTGTCTTCTTTGTGACTCCTCTGCACCTCTGGTCTCTGGCCCTCTATAGGTCCTGTGTGTCCAGACTACACCGTGTGTCAAGGTATGGTGTGCTTTCCATGCTTAACTCATGCTGCTTGCCTAATCATCAGCAAAGTCTTTGGAAAAGGTCATTGTCATAGGAGTTTCATTTTATAATGTTTTTTATCCATATTTTATTACTATTTCCACAATTACCATTTCCTCACAAAATTGCTGTCAGAAAGTAATGGAAGTGTCAAGTTGGACAAAGAGGAATAAAAGAAATGGGGAAAAGGAAATATTGTCTCATAATTAATTCAGCATCTTCTCATAGTGTTGTAGGGACACAATTTTACACCACTTATGTCTAATAAGGACTTGATTGAGGTTTGGTGATATGAGAATTCTTTGGTAACTCTATTACTTGCAGTCAAATTAGGAGGCTTCATTACACAGATGACAGTTTTAAACAACAACAAAATGTTTCATTGCAAATGATCACAGAGTAATAGGTCAATAAAACAGTCCTATACTGTGTGTACCACTCTCTTTCTCTGTCCCAGATGTGGATGAATGTACGGAGAGTCCTGCGGTGTGTGATGGTCAGGGTGTGTGTGAGAACACACTAGGGAGCTATAAGTGTGTTTGCCGACCGGGTTACCGGGGAAACGGCACACACTGCGAAGGTAAGCAATTAGCGCTGACGTCGCTCCATGGGAAAACTCTGTTTCCTGTAGACGCTTCCGTGTGTGCGTGTGTTTTAATGCTTGCTGTTATGCCTTCCATTCAATTTATGCCGAGTGGCAGAACAATGTTTATTGAATAGAAATGAGCTGAGTTTTGGATTTGGATTTAAAAAAAGAAAAAGAAAATATATAGGGTGTGTCGTCTCCTTCCAGATGAGAATGAGTGTGCGTCGGGTGGTCACGGGTGTGATACCAACGCTCGGTGTGGCAACATCATTGGCTCGTATTTCTGCCAGTGCTACCAGGGCTTCAATGGAGATGGACACTCTTGTTTTGGTGGGTAAGCAGTGTCTGTGTCTGTGTGTGTGTGTGTTTTCCATAGTGCTTAGTAGCATTAAGTGTCCGCCAGTGATACTTGTGTCATAGAAAAACAATACTCGGCGTGTGCCAGCAGCACTTGGGCACACAGCACTCACCAGACACCAGTCCTTTAGGATTGTCCTTGTTTACAGACGTTGATGAGTGCGCTGTGAACAACGGCCACTGTGAACACAACTGCACCAACGAGCCAGGAGGGTACAGCTGCCAGTGTGCCCCCGGATACCAGCTGGACCAGGGTGGACGCAACTGCACAGGTAAAACGCAGGTCAGGAGCAGCGTGTTGTTGCCACATCAAGCGGTGGCAGATGAAATAAGTGAACACAATGTTGACAATATCATCACCTATTTGAATTGATATAGCGAATTTCAAACAAACAGTGGCTTATTTACACAACTAGCAGATACACAGCAACATCATCATTCGCTTGGAGTCGTCTCTCTGGACACTGCTCTGTTTTTGGTCTCTACCAGTTCCTGAGGGAAATATCTGGCTCCTTAGTTGCTAAATGCCTTAGCCGTACCCATCTGCTGTTTAGTGCCAGGCAGGTAGAGTACAGTGGCTTTTCAAAGCTTTTTCTCTGAAAACAGCTGCTGGCTGCAGCCGAAAACAACGCTTTGAGAATGATGAGAGTGAAGTTAAGTTGCAGACCAGATAGTTAAACAATGAGCTGCAGATACAGCTGATAATTCTCTGTCACCACAAGCCACCCCTTTCACATTGTCACTCTACTTTGTGTATCTGATAGGTGAGGTATAACAAATGAGTGTTGTAACTTGCCAGCGCAGTCCAGAACATTGTAAAAGTGGTAAATGGACTGCACTTACATTGTAGTTTTCTAACTTAACAGACAAAACACCAGTGGTGGCACATCTGCCATTCAAGACGCCGGCCTGCCCATGGGGATCAGCTTTGGTTTAGTGTCTTGCCCAGTGGCACATCGACATGTGGACAGCAGAGACATCATTGAATTACTTTTTCTGTGAAAGGTTTCATAGACTGGCCTCCTTCTTACAAAGATGAGCCCCACTACCCAATTTACACTCAGGTAAAGGGGAGCTCAAGATCAGCCAGCAGCTGGTAAATAAGTGTCAGCAAGGGGATTGCCTCTCCGGGGAGCAGTGCATCATCCTCAAAGACCAGTCCTTGATCCAAACAACTCACCTCTTTTTAACCTGTCCTCTATTGCAAACCCCACTCACCTGGTCCTCCAGGCTTGTTGAAACAAGTGCTGAAATGAATTGCAGATATTGTTTGGCTAACGTCTGAATGAGCCCTTATACTGGGGCTGTGTTCGGTCACGACAAAAGACTTATATAAATGTCTCTGATCCCACAGACGTGGACGAGTGCTTAACGCTGAATGGGACCTGTGAGCACGTTTGCATCAACACTCTCGGATCTTTCCAGTGCTCCTGCCGGCCCGGCTACCAGCTGCACATCGATGGCCACACCTGTGTGGGTCAGTCACTCGCCGACACTCATTCACTTCTCACTGCTGTTTAGCCACTGGCTTTCAGTCATTTAAACAGGATGAACATCAGTGATTTACCAGCATGTAGAAGAGGATAAGGCTGCCATGAATATGCTATCTCACTGTCTCTTTTTGTGTGTGTGTGTGTGTGTGTGTGTGTGTGTGTGTGTGTGTGTGTGTTTGTGTGTGTGTGTGTGTGCGTGCATGCGCACACTCAGACATTGATGAATGTAAGCTCCAGAATGGTGGCTGCTCCCACACCTGCACCAACTCTCCAGGAGGACACACTTGCCACTGCCCTCCTCCTCTGCTGTTGGACACGGACAACCTCACCTGCAGCAGTAGGTTCCTCATTACAGAGTTGACATTACATTATTTATTACACATTATTATTATTATTATTATTATTAAATGTATATTTCTGTCAGATTTTTACTGATAATGATGTTAGAGTTGCAGCTTTTTAAAATGTAAAAACTTCACATGTAAAAGGCCAAACCGGTTTTCCATGGTTTTATTAATGTTTGTTTTCCAAATGTTACATTTCACCGTAGATATCACAGTTATGCTCTAGTAATATTTTTGCTTTAGGACTATTAAAGTCTGGGCATACCTTCTATATTACTGTACCTTTCTGTCTGATTATCAGATAACATTAAATAAGAAATGTCTCTTTGAAAAAAAAGTCACAATTTATAAGCTGGAGTTCTGGGAATTTTTGGCATTTTTGCTTGATGAATGATAATTTGCCTCAAACATTGTTACGATCTGTAAATATTCAATGTTAAAATAATTTCCTTTCACCTGAAAAGATGTTACATCTTGTAAGCTGAGAAATGGCGGCTGCGACCACGTATGCACTGTGGGGGCTGAGGGCCACGTCCAGTGCAGCTGCCAAACAGGCTGGAAGCTGGGCGAGGACCTGAGGACCTGCGTGGGTGAGACTTCATTTTCACTCCTCACACTGCCACCACCTTTGTTGCTTTGATGCTCTGTTCTGGTGACGCTGTGGACTCTGATTGGACATTCAAATGTTTATCCAAGAAATGAAGCTGTTTATTTCTGCATATCAGTATATTTTTACAGGGATTTTGGGAGCAACTTATGTTGTGCAAAGTTTGATTGACTTTTTTAATTTTAAGTACAAAATTACTGAATTAAATTCTTTTAGACTTCACCATCTGTTTAAACAGCCATACAAAGCTTCTCCAAGTGTAATTTCACACACATTTATTATTTCAGTCTCAGTAAAGAGCTGGAAAGATTTGCCCAGATCTAATCAACTCCTCATCCATTCTGCCCTCGCCAGGCTGAAGGTGTTCGTAAACAGAAATCACATCAGTTGGGAAAAAAGGAAGTGCGGAAATTTGATTTGCTGCTAACGACTGATGAGTCTAAACAGTTCAGCTGTGGCCAAGTTTTCTTGGACGATAACCTTGTCGCAAACAGCCAAGTTTCTCTGGTCACTCAGCCCAGAAAGGAAATGAACAGACTGTCTCATAGATTGTTCCTGCTGTGTTTAAAATGTCGGCCTGTTTAACTGTCTCTCTCTCTCTCTCTCTTTGTTATCGTGAGATGTGAACGAGTGCGGCGACTTCACAAACGGGGGCTGTGAGCAGCTCTGTGTGAACCGTCCTGGTGGGTTTAACTGCACCTGCAGGGGAGGGTATGAAGTTCGAACTGATGACCTCACCAAGTGCCAGCGTGAGTCAAACAACATACATCTCGTGCAGTGATCATGATGCAGACAACAGTATTGGTAAAAGGGACTTGGTTAAAAACATGAAATTATGCTGAAAAACTTCTCTGCTTTTCCAGCTGTGTGTGACCCTCCCTGTCAGAACTATGGAGTGTGTGTGGCCCCAAACAGCTGTGACTGTCCTCCAGGCTACCCTGGTGTGGGCTGCTCAGGTACGAACCTGCGCTGTTGCACATGGATAGCATTTACATTCTGGTAGGATTAGTGGTCTGCGGTGCACAGTGACTGTTGACAGCTTTGTTTTTAAAAAGTCTGTTCACAGTTAGTGAGAGAAACATCGCTGCTTTAAGTATTATCTGATATTAAAACCATCATTATGATGTACCATCATCACAACATGAAATATAACCCTTACCCACGGATACGAATGGAGACAAAACATGGTATTAGTAACAGGTTTGAGATGATGTACAGGGAGATGTTACTGGAGATGTAAAATTACTGCAGTGACCAAAAAAGGACGAGACTCTTATCTATGGATACATACCATATGTTTCATGTGATATTCAGAGAGAAGATTAAGCCTTGAAAGCCTTGAACAAGTAATCTGGAAGGTCTCACTGGAATATAATTTCATTTGTGTCTATGTCATATTGAGACTGAAACGCTGATTATAAGATCAGTATGGTGCAAATGCAAAACCTTACGTTGCTATGGGAAAATTGCTGAATGAAATCCATGTGGGTTTGTGTGTCTCAGCTATGTGCTCCCCGCCCTGTGCCCATGGAGGTAGATGTATGCGCTGGAATATGTGTCTGTGTCCTCCTGGCTGGACCGGAGACGGCTGCCACACAGGTACATTTTCTTCACTCTACTAATCTTATGAGTCTTGTTTTGTGCTCACCAACTCATACCTTTACATGACCATGTGCTGAGGAAGCTTTATACAATGCTTTTCCTTTTTGTCAGCGGTGTGTGAGTTGCCCTGTGCTAATGGCGGTCGCTGTGTGGGGCCTGATAACTGCCAGTGTCCCTCCGATTACACCGGCCCCCAGTGCCTTTTGCGTGAGTAACAAAACTACCAGCACATCTGGCATCAGTTTCACCAGGCAAGCAGGTACTTCTCGAGGGAAGCTAGAGGTCTGTTATTTCTACCTCCTGCACGGTAGTAGCGCTGGCTGGTAAAGTATAGGTTATACCATGATGGAAAAACAAAAATGCAACGAGGAAATCTGAAACCTGTGGACTGGACAACTACAGTATGTTACCCCAAGTGTAGTTTTCCTACATAGACCCACCTCTATCTCTGTATGTGTGTGTTTTGTAGCCCTGTGCACTCCTGCCTGTCAAAACGGGGGAAGATGCGTGGATGTCAACAAATGCACATGTGTTGATGGATGGCAAGGAGCTCGTTGCCAGATAGGTGAGATTGCACGTACTTCAGTGTCAGTACATCTCTCCATTGTTACATACAAACATTTCAATAAGCAAGCATTTTTATGCACATCACTGATAAATCAATTAATTGACGCACAAGTCACAAGTAGACATAGCCTTATTTTAACAAGTCACAGGCCAGAAAGACTGGGAACTGCTGCCTTATGATATGCGGTTCAAAAGTCAGCCAGTCAGTGGTGCTGTGTACAACTGTTAGTGCAGCACCATACATGCGGGTTACAAGTTCTTGCCTGTAAAAAAAATAAATAAAAATCTAGGCTGTAACTCTGAGGTTGAATGTTCCCCACTAAAATACCTGCAATAAATGCTCTGTGAATTTCAACCCTAAACTTTACTGTGTGTTTGCTTTCTAACGTGTTGTGCTGTAGAGATGAGCTGTGTTGAGCTGGATTACTGTTGACTACATCCCTGTTCTCTGTCTCCCTCAGAGCCCGTTCAGTGTCAGAAACCTTGTAAAAACGGTGGAGTGTGTGTGGGCCT
This sequence comes from Seriola aureovittata, assembly GCF_021018895.1. Classification (NCBI taxonomy): domain Eukaryota; kingdom Metazoa; phylum Chordata; class Actinopteri; order Carangiformes; family Carangidae; genus Seriola; species Seriola aureovittata. The sequence continues at coordinate 10,134,408 of NC_079369.1, read as the reverse complement.
CAACAGGTGCCGCTGTGCCAAAGGATTTACCGGAAGCCTCTGTGAAACAGGTTAGTCCGTGTGTGTGTGTGTGTGTGTGTGTGTGCAAGAGACCTTTGCCTTCACTTTGCATTAAGACTCTTGCTGTGTGCTGTGTCCGTAGCGGTGACCACCCCCTGCGTGCCGCCATGCAAACACGGCGCCACCTGCAGTCCTCACAACACCTGCACCTGTCCAGAGGGCACAGCAGGCCTACGCTGTGAGAGACTGTAAGTATGAAAAACAACAGAAGCAAAAACAGAGTCACAAATAACACCCATGAGAACTTCAGTAATGGTTAACTGGGCTACCCATCATGCATTTGTCTGAGAACACATGAAGCTTGCTACAATGCATTGGACCACATCTGTTGTTTCCCTTAATGAGACGCATAGTTACAGTTACTAGCAACATGCAGTTAGTTGTGTGATGTTCTTTTACGGTTCTGTTATAAATGGCAAAGCCAAGTTTTCATAATTGTGCCAAATAAGTTGCTAAAAATGCCAAACGCCACACATAAATAGTGCCGAGATAATTATCATGTGAAACATCAGGGATTCTGCTTCGTCATTTCTGTTTTTGTCTTGAGAGTGAAATGTCTTTCAAAACATCACTGCTGAACAGCTTCAGCTCTAACAAAAGAGACTCTTGTAAGGCGTAATCATTGCAATGCTTTGATAACGTTTTCAACCTGCAGATACGATACAGAGTTGTCATGTAATTACAATACTGCTCCTTATTCTCATGGATGTGTGTTTGTGTCCTAGCACGTGCCCTGTGGTCACCACGGTGGTCAGTATGGCACGAGCAGTGAGAAAGGCATTCAGGGAGAGTTATGTTGACCGCTGTGGACCCCTGGGAGTTCAGCTTTGCACTAAATACAGGTAAACTGTATATGCTCTGCTTAATTAAATAGATTAAACATGTCATAAAAGTATAGATAAATAGTTTTTCAAGGTCTTGGAAAACTGTGACATAAGCAAATGTAACTCGTGTGTTCCTTTGTGGACCAAAATTTAAACATATGTGAAAACAATGTGACAAAGTTGTGTCTGCTGGATGGTTGTGTTTCCAGGATAAACCAGGCTCGTGTGTACCTGCAGGCCTACAGGGTGGGCTACAAAATCCAGTGTCCAGAGAGGAAGGGCAGATGAAGGCCTTGTCACAAGGAACGTTCAGCCACTAGACAACATTTTGCTCAAAAGACAACAAGTGAAATGACACTGAAAATGAGATGAAACTTAATCAGTGTGAGGGCGATGTGGCCTCTGGGCAGTTTCACCCTCAAATCAAGCCTCTGTGTTGAAATGAAAAGTGGACTTGATTGTATCATAAAGGATGTTTATTTGGTTTGTATGTCGACAATGATCTTTATCTTAGTTTTGTACACAATCATGCTGTTTACATTTCATGAGAAATATTCCTTAGTATATGAAATGTACAATGGATTCCATATTTGCAATGTTTGTATATGTAAGTTGAAAGTTGTTACATTTTACATTGATTGTCTTTTTACGAAAGAGTTGACTTTAAGGACCATCCATAAAGACGGTCACACAAATACACTTACATGTTTTTGAAGTTAACAACTTAGACTTCAAACTAGAATTGCTGTGTGAATGACAGAGGTTAGATAACCATCTCACAGAACAACTTACAATACCAGTACTTTTGTGCATTAGTTTCAGAATCAGGTGACATAAAAGAACTGCAGAACTACAGCTATATTATATTCTTATCACCATGTAGTACTGATATCGGCCCTCTTGTGTCAGCTTGCTGTTGACTATTACTGCCCCCAGGTGGCCAAACATATCTCTGCAGCTTTAAGATGTACACTAGGCCACAAATAAAACCATGACACTTCACTCAGTTTAATGAATCTGAATACATCTAAGAAATGACGGAAAGCTTGTGTGTGTGTGTGTGTGTGTGTGTGTGTGTGTGTGTGTGTGTGTGTGTGTGTGTGGGGGGGGGGGGGGGGGGTATCACACTTCGCGTAGTGTGGCACAGATTTCATATTCGCGGGGGGAAAGAATGACGCTAATCCGGGGCTCTAGCACAGGCTCCACCCCGGAAGGCATGGAGAAGGTGAAGCGCTGCATTAAAGACGTGAAGAAGAGGAAGAGCTCCATCCTGGCCAGGTTCTCCCCAAGACAAATCCGCTTGCCTACAGCAAAAATACACCACAACAATTTAACAGTTTTTTAACAGTTTGAAAATGAAACAGATTTGGTGATATGGAGTTAGGCAGGAAGAACTGTTGTTAATGTTAATTTCTGCCTGCAGCTAACGGCTCAAGGCTACATTAGCCAGTACTAGCATAACATTATCTTAAGCCAAACTGCTAACGGTGAAGTTGCATTGTGGGTAATGCAGGTTTTGACAGGGAAGAAAAAAGACAATATCTCAATCTAATGCTAAATTGAGTACTTAAAATGTCTGGCCATACTGTATTTTGGTCCCAGTTTATCTTACTCAGTGATATAAGTGTTAATTCAAGCGGCGACACTACAGAGCTAAATGGGGATTTGTGAAACCAATTCTACTGAATATTCATCTGGTCATATTTCCTCCATAATTCTGTTCTCAATATGTTTTTTTAAATAATGCATTTCTTCGAGGGATGCCAGCGTAAAGTCAGTCAAACAAACTTTGGATAAAAAAACAGAAGGAATTCAAATGATATGTCCTGTAATCTGTACATGTACTTGCCAGCAGAGAAAGGGATGAAAGCAGCTCTCTTCACAAGTTTGCCCTCCTCATTTAAAAAGTGTCCTGGATTAAAGGAGTAGGGTGTCTCCCACTGGTCCTTGTCGAATAGCACCGAGGTCAAATTGGGAATTATTGTAACACCCTGAAAATAGAATTGTAATACCTGAGTTTATTGAGGAGCAAGTGTATATGTGATGAAACAAGATAAAACACATAATGAGAAATGACCTTTGGGATTGTGTAGCCTCCCAGTTGGACGTCTCTGCTGACGATATGAGGCAGGCTGAGAGGAACTATGTTGCCCATCCTCTGGATCTCGTGGATGACAGCGTCAGTGTAGGGCAGGTTAGCACGGTCCTCCATGGATGGCTGTCTGGACTGTCCAATCACACTGTCTATCTCAGCCTGCACTTTTTCTGTGCAACATGACAGCAGAAAAGGGGAACAATGAATTAGTCACTTACAGAAACATCAAGACTTACGTAGGTTGGCACAAATGACTTCTTGTCCTACCCTGAATCTCAGTGTACTTTGCCATGTAGAGGAAGGCCCAGCGCAGGGTGGTGGATGTGGTCTCAGTACCAGCCCCAAACAGATCAAATGAACACATGACCAAGTTATCCTCATGAAAACCAGCATCCACCTCATCATCCTTCTTCATCTAATGGGGAACATTTTACAAAATAGACATTGCCTACATGTAAAATGTGCCTTTTTTGTTTGAATATTTAACTTTTGTGGAACATATAGGCAGGGTTAGAAATTGATTATTAAACTATTAATTACAGGACTATCATTAATACAAGTGAGCTTTTGTCATTTGAAATTAAAAATTGTACTTTTCACTTCAATAGATCAGACAATCATTTGATTACAAATAACATATAATTTCAAATAATATACTATGAAATAAACTAACTATTAAAGGAACTCTGAGAAAGCTTTTCACATATAATATTTAAACTGTGTGTAATATGGGATTAAGGCATAAAACATTGCTTGAAAATTACTTAGAGCAAAAAATCCATCATCAAAAGAATTGCCAATTTATTTGCTTGTGGTTTGTCCACCCACCCTCTGAATCTCACTCAGGTAACAGTCGATATAGTCTCTGGGCTCAGACGGGTCCCAGTCTTCCTTGTGCTGATCGACTTCTGTTTTCATTAACTTTATTATTTCACAATAGGTTTTTTGAAGAGTGTGGTGTGGGCCTGGCAAGCGTCTCATCAGCATGGGAAAAGCGTTGTACAGCTGTCAAAACAAACAAGAAGACTGAAAGTAAGACTACTAAAAAGACCTAAATCTATTTCTAGAAGCAAAATGGTCCATCACAAGATCAATGAATCAACCAAGAGTAAAAATCAAAATGCTTCCATTTATACTGAAGCTTTCATATCGACACCCTCTTAAAATAATGGCCTAAGTCATTTTTTCAGGTTTTCAGGAAACACAAAAAACTCAACAAAAGAGTCACACTTTTGACATAGGCCATTATACAACCGGGGGTAGAATTGCATGTTCCCCTCATCTGAGGATTCAGGCGATTTTACCAGAGGTGGCCAGCATCATGAGGGGGTGATTTAGGCAAAAAAAACATTTTTGTCAAAACATGACTTAGGCCATTATTTTAGGAAGGTGACGATATAGTACCTGTGCCCAAATGGAGCCTTCAATTTGGGTCCCTCTGTCAATCAAATTCATCATTTTCAGAAACTTCTCATCACTGTACTCATAGCGATGACCAAAAATCAGGGAGCAGATGATGTTGGAAACAGCTTTGTTGATGATGAAGTGTGGATTGAAGGGTTTGCCTGAGGAAGTGATCGCATGTCAAACATATCAAGACTCAGAATTGCACTTTTGACTTCAAACTTTTGACTTTACTGCATCTCTGAATTTGGAGATTTTGTGCATTAGCTTCCCTACCTTTATGATTTGCAATTTCTTTGGACAAGTAAATAAATTCATCCAATATAGAAAATTCCAGGGATTTCTTGCCAACTCCAAAGTATTTGAGAGTGAAGAGGGCAAATCGTCTTTGCTGTTTCCACATATGTCCATTAGTAAAAATAATACCTGAGGAGACAAATGGAATTTAGACTGAGCTTGTGACATAAATGAGTTCACAGAGTTCAAAACTCTAGGTCATTAGCAATGCTAGTGCATCACTTTATGAAATCAGTACCCATTCTGATTTTACATTCCAATAAAAAACTTATTGATTATAGAAACTGTGTATGTACAGCGGCAGCCCTTGTGATGGGAGTATATTATCTTCAATCTACAAGGTTAGAAATAAATCTTTACCCAGTTCAGGGAGCACATCAACATGGATTGGAAATATTGGGCGGTCAGCCAGGATGTCTCCTTTGGTGAGAAGACCCTCCTGCAGGGCGTTGAGGCCATTCAATACCACCGTCCATGAGCGCCCCATTTTGAGGCTGTACACATTTCCATACGTCTCTGTTAACTGCCATAAGAACAACACAAAATAGTCCCAAAAAAATTGTAAGATTTAGTTGAGTTTTTTTAATTACTTATCTTTCTGTGACAAATAGGCAATTAGGATTTGACAAGACAATATCGACGCCTTCCTGTGAGTGTTATTATATTATAGGATAAACATCACTAGTGTATTAACCTGTAAATATAGTTTTACTGTTGTAGATGGTCAAAGTGGAGCTAATGTCAACAGTTTTATATAGAACTACTGTTGGGTAGTTTTAACCATAACAGTGATTTATATATCATAAGAGGTACATAGTTTTTTATTTCACTAAGATCTCCTCATACTTCTATTTTTTTTTTTTTATTGTAATGTGTACAGTTCTTCATTTGCGTCATTCAAGTAAAAGATCTGAGTGCTTTTTCACCCACTGGTGGGGTCCCTAGCGCTTTAATAGCTATTAATATATTCATCTGAAGATAAATGTATGCATTATCTGAATTCTACCTTAGTCAGTTCACTGTAGGCATTGTTGAAGTCCAGAGAGAACATGTTCCCCACAAGAGGAAAAGCCGTGGGTCCTGGTGGAAAGTTGCTGGGCCGACGGTTCCTTAGATACTCTGCTGTCACCAAGAAGACCAGAGTGAAGACGATCAGACCGCGGCTGTCCAGCCACGGCCACGCAGAGAAAACAGACACACCAGAGAGCTGATCCATCCTCTCAACCCGCTGCCTCTGTATCCTCTGAGAAATCTGTAGCTATTTATTTCCACCTCAGGGCATATCAGAGGCGTAATAAAAACGTCAATTCAGTAAACTCTGTGATCTACAGTGGGGTGTGTGTCTGAGCTTTGACCTGCTGTTCAAACAAGAGTGTTTCTGGGTGGGCCTATTATATCAGTGAAAGTGGGTGGAGGGCCATTGTCACTGTAAGTGAAACACTTGTATCTCCTAAATGAAAACTTCTCAGGAAAGGTTTCAGAAACAAGCTTGCTTACAGACTGTCTCCAATTGCATTTGTGAGTTCACCAGGAAAGTTTTTATTTTTATTTTTGTGTTAAAAGTACATCCATCAAGTAGTTAATGTGTTATCTAACAATTATATAATCATTTACAGCCTATTTACCCATGAGTAACAAGGTCTTTGCATGACAACAGCTTCATCTCTGGCCTAGTTCGTGTACATTCATTGTTAAAAACCACAATTCATGTCATTTTAAAGTATTTTAATCTAATCTTAACATCGAATTGTCAAGGGTTTTGAGGTAAGTTGGACCCAAAATGCAGCCAACACTTGGGGGACGGTGCAGACAGGTTTATTAACCAAAATAACAGACATGAACAGATGATGTGAACAAACCCTGAACTAAACAGACGAACCGACGCAGACAAAGGGGAGCACAAAGACACAAGGTGATTGCACACAGGTGAAACACATTAGGGCGGGGCAGACAATCACTACACAGAAACAACACCAAGACAGGAAGCAAAACACTGAGACACAAAAGGAAACCTTATTACAAAATAAAACAGGATGTGAAAAAGTCCAAAACAAAACTAACAAAAAGTGTCTGCCACAGCAAACCATGACACGAATGTACAAAATATTTGATGCGCACATTATAGATATTTTCTGTAAAGACTGACATCCATACTCCCCCTGGGCCATAAGTAAAGGTTTAACTATAGCAGTTTTAAAACTAGTAGGGACAGTGCCAGTGGTCAGTCATAAAGTAACAATGTTCTGCACTGAAGGTCCAAAACTGGCCAGAGGTCATTGGAGAGATTAGCTAGTAGAGGGCCAAGGAGGCGGATGGTGGGTTTAGAAGCTAACACCAGATTAGACAATTACTCAAAAGATATAATCTGAAATTTTGTCAAAGTGGCTAAGAGACGGCTGCTTTTGAGTAAGTTTGTTGACAGTGTCAAAAAGAAATCTAGGATTGTGTTTATTGTTACTGATTTGCCTGTGTATAAAGTATTTCTAATCATTGGCAGCATTTTAAAGATTTTAAAGATTTTAAATTGATTACACATAAAAATTGAGTTGTAGCGACTTTTCTCTTCTTTGATGTTTAAAATGAAGTTAAGTATGTACTTATTGTCATTGCAAATTATTTCAAGCTGGTTCAACTAAAAAACATAAGCCTTAGGAATGTGAGACTTAGTACAAAGACAACATGCTGCATCCAATGACTTTATTAAATTAGTTAAAGAGTACAGGGGTAAGACCTGAATTTGATGCTCAAAACAAGCATGACTTAATTCAACACGTATTAAAGACACACAGTAGATTTCCATCAGGATTTTACATTTACATTTTAACATTTTACTAAAACAACAAAACAGAGTTTTCACTCTGAAAAATATGCTGACAGTTTTTCTTAGACTTAGAGATATTAAGTCATAATCAAATAAATTTCATTCACTTACCTAGTTTGAATTTCATTTTTTATCAGTGAACAAAGAAATTGGAGTTGAAATTACTAACAATTGCAAGCCACAGGAGTTACTTATGTTATTGTGTCACCGCAACTCATTAGAATTATGTTTGCGATCCAAAAAGTTTAACTAAATCACTAAATCACTATCCCACAACAATGCATTTAGTTATGTAATGGTAAAAAGGTGAACTGAATGACTTTTTTAGAGTGTAGTTTGATGTATTCTCTAAACCCTGGAGCAGTAATAAGATCAGAAGTGGTGACAACAAGGAAAAAGGCTATTGCTTTTTGTGGTACTTTTTTGTGTCAGAGTGTTAGCGTGGTGTTACACAGATTTCATATTGATGCGGTGCCAGGGTGATGCCAAGACGGTAGTCCAACACAGGCTTCACCCCAGCAGGCATAGAGAAGGTGAAGTGCTGCATGAAGGAGGTGAAGAAGAGGAAAAGCTCCATTCTGGCCAGGTTCTCCCCGAGACACACCCGTTTACCTGAGACAGGAAAGCAGTGGTAGTCATTCGCATAAGGCCTTCATAGGAAATAGATATCGACACCCTCTTAAAATAATGGCCTAAGTCATTTTTTCAGGTTTTTCAGGAAACACAAAAAACTCAACAAAAGAGTCACACTTTTGACATAGGCCATTATACAACCGGGGGTAGAATTGCATGTTCCCCTCAACTGAGGATTCAGGCGATTTTACCAGAGGTGGCCAGCATCATGAGGGGGTGATTTAGGCAAAAAAAACATTTTTGTCAAAACATGACTTAGGCCATTATTTTAGGAAGGTGACGATATGTTAATTGTTTTGGTTACCATTCAAAATTTTGTCCTGATTTCATGGCTAGAGGAAAGGTCAGAGGGTCACCAAGGTCTTTAGTCAAACATCACTATTGACAGAAATAATGATCAGCACTTCCTAGTCATCTTTTCAACCCCTCCCTCTTGGTGTGTCTTGCAAATACTGCATGATCTGTGACACTCATCACAAAAAGGGCCAGGTTATGATCCCTGGCCTCCTTCCTATCCGTGTTCACCCTAGGTTCCCAGGCAGTGGCGATTGCTCTAAGACTGCAAGGGAAGCTCAGCTTCCCCTAAAATGTCAACAAAATAAGTGGCTAAATATGTAGTGTTGTGTGTACATTTCATTGACTGAATATGCGCTAGAACACATCCATCTTTTGTTCAGAATCAGCTACTTATCACAGGTAACCGCCACGACTTCCTTCTCATTCATCCCCGCAGCGCCACAGTGCTTTACACAGTGTAGACCCCGAGCGTCTACTGACTTCAATGGGGAAGCATAGAGTGGGTTGTTCCACTGCAGCGAAACTAGACGGTCATTGGATAAATGTTGGGTTTGTCCCGCCCATCGGACGCTCAGCGTCTCTGGGGGTCTATGGGGCAGTGGGCTGGCCCGGACGCTCGGCTTCTGCATGATGATTGGATGATCTGTCTGAGGCTGAGTCCCTTTTTGATTGACAGCGAAATGAGCGAATTAGCGATCTTGAAGTATAAGTATCCACCGGAGCATTTTTCAAGTTTTTAATTCCGTTGTTCGGAGTTGATCTGGAGACGTTACTGATCCTCAGCGACTTTGTCTTTGTTAGAAACGACAGGTTCCTGAATGGCCAAGTATGGATAGTAATAAAACAACATATAGTGTTGCTCCTCACCTGCAGAGAAAGGAATGAAAGCAGCTCGCTTCACAAACTTGCCCTCTTTGTTTAGGAAGTGTCCTGGATTAAAGGTATTGGGTGTCTCCCACTCGTTCTTGTCCAACAGCACCGAGGTCAAATTGGGAATAATTGTAACACCCTGGTGACAGTTCATAAATACATAACATGTAAATATGACATAAAACTACTTTTTTTGTTCTTTTACTGCAATGGTGGAGAAATGACCTTTGGGATTGTGTAGCCTCCCAGTTGGACGTCTCTGCTGACGATATGAGGCAGGCTGAGAGGAACTATGTTGCCCATCCTCTGGATCTCGTGGATGACAGCGTCAGTGTAGGGCAGGTTAGCACGGTCCTCCATGGATGGCTGTCTGGACTGTCCAATCACTCTGTTTATCTCAGCCTGCACTTTTTCTGTGCAGCAGGAGGGAAACTGACATATGAACCAGCAATAAGAGGATATACAGTATTATTTTTACATGTAGATGTTTGTTGCACAGTTATTCATTACAACATTTGTGAAGGACACTAGTGATTTCACAACAAAGTATATGTCAACTTGGAATACAAGTAGCAACATTATTTATCTAGGTCAATAAGTGTGAACTGGAGACACTCTAGTTTAATTTCTACATCAGCAAAATTACCATGGGCTTTGTCAGTGCTCTTACCTTGGATCTCAGGGTACTTTGCCATGTAGAGGAATGCCCAGCGCATGGTGGTGGATGTGGTCTCCGAGCCAGCCACAAACAGATCGAGGACACTCATAACTAGGCTTTCCTCATCAAAACTATTTTCAGCTTGCCCCTTATTCTGAGAATAAATTCAAATACATGTGTTAAAACATGCTGCAATATAACTCAGATTGACTAGATGACAGTGCTATTGCAGACATTCAAACTCTTTTATGATGGCAGCTTTGCTTTTAACATTTATAGAGGGAGAGTCAAATCAAAAAGGGGTGTACTCCGTTAGAGGTAAGAACTTTAAAGATAGTGATATAAGGCAGAGACCATGACAAGTGCACATCTGGTCTTTGCACTTTTCACCACATGCCAATCAGGAGTGGTGCCACAGTTAAACGTCATGGATAGTTGTTACATATGTGTCAAAAAACAAATATACAAAAGCTTCAAAAGCAACACAATATAAGAGCTACAACTCAACTATCTAGTGCCAATCTCCACCTGAATCTCATTAAGGAAGCAGTCAATGTAGTCTCTTTGGTCGGAGGGATCCCAGTTCTGTTTGTGCTCTTTAAGCTCTGCTTTAATGAAGTCCTTTACATCATTCCAGATGTGCTTGTATCTCTGATGTGGCCCTGGCAAACATCTCATCAGCTGAGGGAATGAGTTGTAGAGCTGCCAAGAAAAGCCAGTTGGAACAACAACTTACAAATAAGACATTTCAGTGAATGAGTGATAAACTGTTTCACAACGAGGAATATGTTGATCAACAAAAGTGCACAGCAATTTTGATCGGTAAATTTAAAATGGAGTACCTGTGCCCAAATGCTGCCTTCAATGTAGAGAGCTTCATCAAAGATCCTCATCAGTTTCATGAAGTTCTCATTACCGTACTCGAAGCGATGACCAAAAACCAGGGAGCAGATGATGTTGGAAACAACGTTGTTCATGATGAGGTGTGGATTGAATGGTTTGTCTTCAACATTGAAAAGGGAATGTTATGTAAATTTTGCATTTGTTCGTTATAAACATGCGACTGTGTGTGAACCATTCACCTTTATTGCCTCTGAATTCATTTGCACAGTGTGTGAATTCGTCCAGGATGACAGGTTCAAGTGACCTCTTGCCAAGTCCAAAATATCTGAGGGTTGAAAGTGCAAAACGCCTCTGTTCCTTCCAGATGCTCCCATTACTGAAAACTACACCTGATGGGAAATACACAATGTGGAACAAACATCTCAAGTTTAAGAATTGGACTTTTCATTTTTAGCACTTTAGCAAGAAAATTGCTGGATAAAAATATATTAGTAATTGTTTGTAAAGTAACAGGAAAAAGAAGAAGAGAATCACTAAGGAGTGGATGTAAATGGACAAAAGCTCATGAAAAGCTGTGAAAAATATATACATATATAAAAATAACACAAACTATAAGAATGATTGGGGAAAAAGTAAAATGTATCATATAAAATATTCACTTTACTTTCCTGTATTCACAGGCGTCACAATAGTAGTGAGTTTAAAATTTTGAATACACAATCTTTGTTTTCTTACCTAGTCCACAGGTTACCTCGTCCTGCAGAGGGAATTCTGGGCGGTCGACCAAGCTATCTCCCTGCGTTACTAGAGCATCTTTCAGAACCTCAAAACTGTTTAACACCACCATCCAGTTCTGGCCCATTCTCAGGCTGTACACATTTCCATATTTCCCCGCTAACTGTGAGGAGGTTCGAGAGACAAGGGATAATGCTTGACATAACAGATGCGTCCTATTAGTAGACCTGTTGCATTTTTAATGGTACACTTTTGACACTGGTTTACCTACCTCTGTCAAGATCTCATGAGTCTTGGTCTGGTCCACACTGAATATGTTGCCCACAAGAGGTAATGCCCAGGGACCTGGAGGGAAGTAGGCCGGCCGACGGTTCTTAATATAATCTGCAGTGAGGATGAAAACTGCCGTGAAGAGCAGCAGACCTTTGAAATCCAAGTTAACATAGGATCCAATTACAGAAAAGGCCGAATCCATTCTGCAAACAAGAAATCAAAACTGTATAACTGTGCGTTCTTTGCCCTCCTCTTCTCTGTGACAAAAGGCTGATGTTGTGTTGACAGTGGTCAGTAATAGCACATGTGAGTGAGAAGCTTGCTCTTATTGGCTCTTGGTAACACATCTACCAGCTGTACTGGACTCTGACATCTTTATACAAGGGAAACTGATATCAAACACTGTTAATCAGTGACCTTAAAGTATTCAAGGTAGGGAATGTAATTTGTTGTATAGTGTGAATAAAGGAAAGTGTGATCTTGTCCGATATAAGACAAAAAAAGACAGCTAAATTAAAATGACCTGATACCAACAAGCCTGCTGAGCCACAACTGGTTGCTAAAAGGACAAAAGTAGACCTACAAGGACAGTGGTATAGGCCTACTTTACACTGTATTTTCAACGTGGTGTATCATTCCTGCCGTTGTAGTACTACTTTACAACACATGATGGCAATATAGATATCCATCAATCCATCAATCGAGAGGAAGTAGACGATTCTGACTTTAAAATAAAATACATTTATTTGCTTGATTATAAAAAAAGAAAAGTAACAACTTGAAAAATTGTTGCTGAGTCAGTGGGAGGGTAAATATAAAGGAAAACCTTTTCTTTCATAGTCTCCACGATTTATTCTATCATCTGTTTTGCCTCTGGACAATGTTTAAAGTAGCACGAAGTGGTTATATCACCACATTAATTGAGCCATTTTTATGGCTCAGGTCTGAATAAAAAAAATTATCGACAGTTTTCAATGATCATGTACTCAATGAATATAACGGAAATCGAGTTGTCAAAAGGGAGGTTTTGTTGTGAAAGTTTTGTTGTGGTGACCGGAAACGGTGCGGTTTGTTCTCGCTGACTTGTTAGCTCGTGTGACCTGTGGTGTCCTCCAACAGTCGAGATTTGACAGCCGGTCAACTAAGGACAAGAGCACCAAAATCATGGTTTTCGAAGAGAAGATGATCATGAACGGAGAACCCGAGGATGTAAGTAGCTTTTACATATTTAAGCCAGTTCTGCGATGCCAGTAACTTTTGTTTTTTTCAGCTAGCAAGCTAACACAACACGGCTAACGGAGCTACATCATTACCTAGCTTATGTTAGCATTAGCCGACGTAAACGTTCCCATCGTCATTGAGAAATATGATGTGTTAATGCATGCAACTCGATTAAAACGCAACCCTCATTCATAGTCTGTAATGTTGGTTTGCCAGCTGTTGGTGTATTTTTGACGAAAAAGATAGCTAACAACTGTGTAATGGCCGTAGTGAATGATGTAACTGAATTGGTCGTGCCTGTCTATTCCAGGAGGAAGAAGAGGAGGAGGAGGAGGAAGACATGGTGGTATGTTCATCAAAATATGTTAACTGTTTCTCTCTGTCGCACTTCTTACTGAACATATCTAATTGTCAGTTGAGAAAACGGGAATTTAATTTGAAAATGCTTGACAAAAAGACACTCCTCTACATGACTGGTCAACCAGAGGTGGGGTCATTAAAGGTTTTCTTCATTGCCAGGCCTTCCTCTAGGGTCATCTATAAATACATGAGGTATTTTCTCCCTCTTCATTTAAAAGAAACCTCAAAACTGCTTGTCTCCAAACACAGTTCTGATACATAATATGTTAGAGGTGTCTGTAGGTGTGTGTGTGTGTGTGTGTGTGTCTTTGTGGATAAAGGGAGTTAACCCCTCAGAATTCACCTGCACACTCCTACTCCCAGTTGCCAGTTTATTGTATACAACTTCTATGGTCACTTTGGTTGTTTAGGTTGAGATGTTTTCAATATTAAGATTACCCTGGTTGATACTCATTGGGCAACTGATTGTAGTTCCAGTTATCTACTGAATGTGTGTCTCCTATTGAAGGACACAGTATAACGTACATATAATGAATGCTGCGTATTCTGTTCCAGGATCCTCTTGAAGCGGTGCGACAGAAGTGTGCAGAGACAGAGCACTGCGTCCACACTCAGGCACGCCTGGAGCAGTGTGAGACCAGAGTTGGGTCTCGGTCTGCGACGGAAGAGGATTGCACCGAGGAGTTGTTTGACTTCCTGCATGCTCGGGACCACTGTGTAAGTGTGAATGCAATAAGTAAGCAAATTCACCCCAAAGCAGCCAAGATTTGTGAGTACTTATTTAGCTAGTCATGTAACAGCTTGGCTAGCACTAGTTTGTCAAAATTAATACTTTAATGTGTTACTTTCAAATAGCATATGATTCATGTTCTTTTGGCAAACTGAAATGAACTGGTAGATAGTGCCAATTAATTATAAACAGCTGACTCGAAATACAAAGTTGAATTTATACAAGTAAATCTCCTTTACAACAGGTGGGGTTATTTCATAGTCATTACAGAATTTTCCACAGCTGTCCTTTTTATTTATATGCAATACATACAGCAGTGCCGCTCAAGGTTGATCGTGCTTTTCATTTTAAGGGTAGATCTTCACGGACTTCAGGATAAATTGCCTCCCTGTATCACAGAAATAATAAATGGTCTTCACAAAATTGTCCAAAATTTGCAAGTAAGACTTCAGTGCTCACAGATGGCCTTACTACAGAAGACATTAACTTCCAGCCACATGCAGCAGCAGTGAGCACCTTTTCCTCTAATTACCAAAAGGTTTTATTGAAATACAAGCTACTTCATCCATTTCCACTGTCTTTTTTATTTGACAGTATATACTTACGGTACAGAAAGGTCATGTCGTACTGTAAGACTATCAAAATACTACATTAAAATAACATTGGTTTTGCATGTCCTTCACACATGAACAGTTCATTATTTCTCTCACTAACTTCAGCCTGGGCATATCCGTGACCTGCATGTTACAAGTAGTAACTTTTAACTTAAGTGACATGAAAATGTTTTGGTTTTCAAAACTATTTAAGGCTCTTCAAATTACTTTACCTTGCACTGTGTGTAGTTGTTTTCATTAATGAATAACCTCTTATGTCCTCTCTCTAGGTGGCACACAAACTGTTCCATTCTGTCAAATGAAATCCCTCCTGATTGTTGAAGATGACATTCTTCAAATATTGTGTTATGAGGAGAACATGGTTTTTAAATACATCCATTTGTGGATCTGCTGTATGTTGTAACTTTAAATGTATACTAAAATGTATCTGCTCATGTGAAGAAACTTGAAGTATTTAACAAGGTACTCTGAGTCAACATTTCATTAAAGTGGCTGGCTTGAAAACCTTGCCCTGTGTCACAAGTTTATTGTATGACTACAGACAAGTGACAAACTAAAGGAAAAACCTGAATAAATGAGTGAACAAACATAACAAATGCAGATGACTATGATGCCCGTGAATTAGTGTGATACATAAGGAAAAACAAGGGTAAGTGTTCCTCAGATGACTGAATATGCTAATGCAGAATGTAATCAAACTGTCACCAATTCAATACAAGATCAATACACTTTTGAGTTTTGTGGTGCAAAAACCATAGACACTGGTCCACAGATGTGGAAAAAAGTGATATGGTCAGATCAGATGAGTCATCCTTCAGCCTATTCTCAATGAGTGGGCGAGTGTACGTGTGGCGAATACCAAGAGAACAGTACCAGGCCTGAATGAGGGGATTCACTGGCTTTGCTTTGCAATCAGGGTTGTGAGGCAAATTCTCTGTAACTCATTCTCCTTTTTTACTTAACAAAACTTTCTTGGCTCTTGTATATCAGTAAACATTCTCCACTTAATGTTTTCCTATCAATGTCTACTAACAAACCAATTCAGTACATGCTGAAAACACACCTTAATCATAATTTTCTTCACAGGGTCATTTTGCTGGCATGGTCTGGGTCCACTTGTCTCCTTATAGGGAAGCATCACTGCAAAGTTCTGAGTGATCACCGTCATCCTATGATGAAACATGTCTATCCTGATGGGACGTCATCGTGTTAGTTAACAACAACACAAAAAAACATCTTTGGTCAGTAAAATTCATGCAGTTTAATGTTAGGTTTACACAGACAATCCAAGGAGGGAAACTGTTTCATCTTCACCAAAAAACATAGAATTTGCCCTGCCTGTTACAGAAATTACAATCTTCATCTAGGACGAAGGACACAATGATGTGACTTTAAAAATGTACACAAATGATCCAAGTGTTGCTGCAGTGTTGTAGGGTCTGTTCCCTACTTTCTGCATCTCGTTATTTTGAGGCGTGGCCTTGACTTGTTCCTCTGAAGTTAACCTGTTCCGGGGCAGGGCATTGCAGGAGTTCAGTTTGAGTTACCATGGTGATTTACTCCGGAAAAGAAGTGAACCACCGGTCAAACCTGAAGTTACCTCGCTAACCTCTAACCCCACTTTGTACTGCAGGCCTCTGTGGAGTGTGGGGTGTATTAATTAAATTTTTATGTTGAATAAATTGATCATTCAGTTGAAATGACTGACTAAGGAGTAGCACTGGCGCCATCTACGTTGCTTAACGTCTTGCTTTGCTTTGTAGAAGTGTGGTTCATAGGCGGTTTTATTTGCAGTTGGAATGAAGGTTACTTAAACTGAAGGTACTTCAGGTAGATATGTCACTACACGGGTTAACCGCGCCCACCTGTTGACTTTACAGCTCTGACTAGCCCAGTAACTGCACACGCATGGCTTTAAAACCGTGTCTTTGTGTGTTAGCCTGAGTTAGCCGACGCTTTCCCCTTGCGCTTGGAGCGAAAAGACAAACAGGACAACCATGGAGAAAGTGGAGCAGTTTCTTCGGGGAGTGGAGCTGGATAACCGGACACTTATAACGGCTGCTGCATGCGGTGTGGGAGCTCTGGTGCTGATGGTCCGGAAGGTCACCAGCCATCGAGAGGCAAATGATAAGATCCAGAGAGCCAGGAACCGGAGGACCGAGAGCCTACAGCGGGCAGAGCAGGCTGTGCTCCGGCACAAGGAGTCGGTGAGAATTAGCTAAAGTTGTGAGGGTATGACTTGCCTGTTATGATCGAAAGTTCAAACACTCCTGGATTTAATTCACACTTCTACATAATTAAGTTCTTTAACATAAATCAATTTCCTCATTTGTCGTCAACACGCTTGGCTGTCAATTTCTTTGTTTTATCAGGCTGTTATCGCGGACATTTTGACCTGTCATGGCAGGGAGAGCACAGCGCTAACATACTGTTAGATGATGCTCTGTGTTATTTACATTATTAACGAACCAGCCTGCACATTAGAGAGTCAGGGGACACTTACAGCACAGTGTGTTTGACAAGTGACACTTGTGTGTAGACAGAGAGAAAGGTATTTATAATAGCTGTAAAAGAGCCTTTACCCAAACAGGTGATGGTTCTTCTTGTTGATAAGATCACTGGCCAGGTTAAAGTTAAATATAGGCAGGGAGTTTTCTGAGGTCACCAAACCAGAGAGTATGTACCAGTAATGATGAAGGTTGAATAAACTTCCCCAAACAAGTTCAATACAACAGGAGAGTGAGGGAGATAATCTTAACACACTCAGAAACTACATTAGTTTATATTTTTATATATATGTGTGTGTGTGTGTGTGTGTGTGTGTGTGTGTGTGTGTGTGTGTGTGTGTTTTCTAGCATCCAACGACCGACTCTGCTGCTATCTTGAAACTGTCCCTCTCTGAGTTAACAAAGCAACTGCGGGAAGGCTTGCTGAACCCTGAGGATGTGTTTTACTCTTACATGGAAAAGGTATGTTACACACCATAACAGCTCATTTACCAGCGCAGAAAAGCAATCATGGAAATGAATTTCCCCAGACTTCTTAGTGTTGTATTTGTGCCTGGTTAGGCACCGTGTTTCACTTTGGAACAACCGCCATAAAAATCCTAAATAAATCATTATTATTATCTCTGCAGGGATCAAATTTAGAGTCAACCACAGCCTTGTACAAATGCAAAGTCATTCCTTCAAGGCTGCTGGCTCAAAGTCATCTCTGTTATCAAACAAATATTTATCTACCTTGTTTCCTTTCACTAGAGTTTCATGTTTTACATAACCGGTCTTTTGGAGAAAAGGCATAAATATGAACCTGTCTGTTCTTTTCTTTTCTTTTCTTTTCTTTTCTTTTCTTTTCTTTTCTTTCCTTTTGTCACAGACTCTGGATGTACACAAACAGCTCAACTGCTGCACAGGGATTTTGCTGGAAAGTTTCGACCAGCTTAAAACTATTGGCTCCAACAAGGATGGTCTCTTGTATGGAGTTCCAATTAGTATCAAAGAAAATATTGCATACAAGGTAATTCGTTGTTTTTTTTATATATATATATATATATATATATAACCATAATCAACTCAATAGCAATTACACTGACAGGGTTTCCAAATATGAATGCGCTAGTGTTGTGGCATTCTTGATGTAGCTCAGGTTTATGTCTTTGATGTGCCATTATCTGACACTGCTCTCTTTGTCCATTTTCATTTTACAACACAAGAATCACGACTCTTCGTGTGGTGTGCTCATTAATCTGGACCAGCCTGTCCACAAGGACAGCGTGCTTGTTGAGGTTCTGAAGAGACAAGGAGCTATTCCCTTTGTGAAAACCAACTTACCCCAAGGCTTGTTAAAGTAAATCATTTCTACATCAAGTTATCGTAAAGTTAAGCTGTGACACTGTGTCACATTCTGTACAATATTATGTCCATGTATGTCAACACAAAGGGTAATATCTCATTTTTAGACGTGCAAAGGCCGTGACGCCCGTTGCTTAAAAATGTTTTTCTTTTATTGTCTCATCTCCAGTTATGACTGCAGTAACCCAATTTATGGGCAGACCGTGAACCCCCATAATCTCCAGAAGACCTCTGGAGGTTCGTCCGGTGGGGAGGGGGCTCTCATTGGGGGAGGAGGCTCTCTGCTTGGTTTAGGAAGTGATATAGGGGGCAGCATCCGTATTCCTGCCTCTTTCTGCGGGATCTGTGGCTTCAAGCCAACGGCGGGTCGGCTGAGGTGAGTATTTCTGCTGATGCCAGTTTTATGGATATTCATTGTGCAGTCATGACAGTTTGCACTAAACTTTTATCTTTACTTTGTCTTATTTCTTTGTTTCTTGGTCAGTTCACAGGGTGTGAGGCCCATTTATCGAGGGCAAAAGTCAGGTAAGAATAAAATCCATTATTCATCTACACACTGATATACAGAGTTACATCATCACTTCCACAATATGTGTTGTCTTGTATTTCTTACAAATTTAGTGCTGTCATCTGCTGGACCCATGGCGAAGGATGTGGAGAGTCTGGCTCTGTGTATGCAGGCTCTGCTGTGTGACCACATGTTTTCCCTGGACCCCACTGTTCCACCTATACCTTTCAATGTGCAGGTGTGTCAATTCAAATCAAACTTTATTTATGTAACGCAATCACACTAATCACTTTGTTTTTTTTGTTTTTTTTTGTACTGATTAAACAAATGGGATATAATATGCTCATTTGGGAGCTTTAGAGGTGATGGCAGGCAGGAAAGGAAACTTGCTGCCAATTCAGTAGTAATCATTTGAAACTTTGCTTCTGTGGTACAAGTCTCCCATGGTGATGAAAACTCCCTTAAGTGGTTTGCTGCCTGTTTTTCGCACCATGGATGTTTTCTCTGGGGGACTGTGCTCTGCTGTGATGATAATTAGTTGAGTTCACCCGTATAAGGTGCAGTGGAAACATGAAGGCACATTATTATCCATGTCTGCGTTTATCTATCATCATGGATTTATCAAAGAAACAAGCTGAGCGTACGTTAGCAGCAGCTCGGCTCGCTGCCCCTTGGGGATGATTTTATAACATGAAACTGCTTTATCCTGTGTTTTTACCAGTTTTAATGACCTGGTCCACTGATTTGGAGAGGAGGAGACCTCTGTGGGAAATCGGCTACCTGTGTAAAAAAAAAATATATCTTCAATTATTGACACTGAAGGAATCCAAACCAGGAATAGCTCACTGCAGTGATGGCAATGGTGGTGAAAACAGCAACTCCTATGATCCCATGCTATGTCACCATTGTTATTGTCTTGATTGAAAGATCCTTAGCAGCAGAAAATTACATTCTGTGTGTTAAACAGAAATATTAGCAGGCAAAGCTCAGGCACATTAAAACCCACAAGTTAAATATACAGGTCATTGTCAGTAGAGTTATCCCATTTCTTGATTGTGCCTTAATTCAAGCTTTACGACAAATGGAAAAAAAAGCCTCAGCCTCCTATCAATAAATATTTATTAATTAAATAAATATTTATTGATTTAAATGAATCTGTTAATGTCTGTTTCCATTCAAATGGTTCACGGAGTGAAAATGTATATCCTCAGATATACCAGAGCTCCAAACCCCTGAGGATCGGTTACGTTGAAAGTGATGGCTACATGCAGCCGTCTCCGAGCATGGCCCGAGGCATCAGAGAAGTCAAAGCACTGTTAGAGCAAGCAGGCCACACTGTAAGACCAAAACACACACTGACACACACTGTATGGTTTATGGCCATCTAAAATATGTGATATGAGGCGTGTGCTTCCAATGCAGTCACTTTTTCCCTTTCGGCCATTTGTGCCTGTAGCTAGTGCCCTACAGTCCTCTGAGGATGGACTACGTTGCCACTGAGCTGTTGGTAAAGGGTATCCTCGCAGACGGAACTACCACCCTGCTACAAAAACTGTAAGTTTAATTTCCCTTTAAGATCAGTGTGGTCATTGTTAATAAGCTAAATAATTAGATAATTGTGAATAACTGAAGTGTGGAAGAATCACGGCACTTATCTTTATGTCTTTTGGCCTTTCAATCAGTTGGTTTTTTGATTAATTGCTTAGTTTTTGATCGGCCAATAGTCCAGTCCAGTTCTGGTCAGTGGGGCAGTTAGTCCACACTGAAATACCTCAACACCTATTTGATGGATTGCCATGAAATTTGGTGCATACATTTATACCCCCTCAGGATGAATCATAATAACTTCGGTGAGCTCCTGAGTTTTCATTTAGTGCCGTAGCCAGGTCAAAATTTAAATTTGTTCAATACTCTGATTTATGACTGAATACCTAAAACAACTAACTGTGTTTTAATTTTGTTTAGCAAACGTTAGCCTTCTAACAAACTTAACTCAGTTGATGTTAGTATGATCTCAAAGATGTGCAAACCTCACGGAGCTGTGATATTAGTTTTTGCTTTTTGAAGACTATGTTCTAAAACTTTATCAAACCTCACATTGTTTCTTTCAAACTTCTTTCAGATTGTTTTATTTTGTGCCACTGATCTCTGATTGATTCTGTTTTAGGGAGGGAGGCCCTCTGGACCCCTGTCTGAGAGCACAGGTTATCCCTTACTATCTTCCGAAGTGGTTGAAGAGAACCCTCTCATTCCTCCTAAAGCCCCTGGTGAGTTAAAGACCATATAAATCTTCTTTAGGGACAACGAGGATAACATTAGTTTGAAAATGACCTTGGTTGTGTATTACATGATAAAACACCTACAATGAGTCTGACAGTGTGTTTCGTGTCATGTTTTGCAGTCTCCTCGTGGTTCTGCCGTCTTCAATGCTATCAGTGGAGTTAGGTGAGAGAGTTGTCTTGAAGATGGCAGTTTGTTCACGAGGCTTTGTTACACAACCTTACTGTATGTGATGGACCGAATGCCAGAACATACTGACTCTTTCTCTGCCTTCTTTTCAGATCTGTTTCAGATCTGTGGAAGCAGCATGCTGCTGTCGAGGTACTGTTGTTCAAAAGTATGACACTTGTGCAAGAGTGAGTGCACACAAGGGGAAATTGAACTCTTGTTTGTTTTCATTAGGACTACATTCAAGAAACAATAGCTGATTGGAGAAGATGCAACATAGACGTGCTGCTGTGCCCTGTGATCGGACCAGCCTACAACTTCTTATACTGCGGCAAGGTTACCCGTACGGTATACTCAACTGATGTTTGTCAAACAACCGAAATGGCATTGTTAATGAATAGAGTCTGTCCATCTGTATTCTGTAACCTATAGTGTTTTCTGAAAAGTAAATATGAGGTCAGAGGTGTTCTGTCTTTGCTGATAGTTTCCATAAATCACGTATAGCTGTACAACATAAAAACAAATCACTTAACTGTTTTAGTAGCTCGGGGCAAAACCGTAATGATATATTTTTAATTTATATTTGGCATTTAGAGAAAGTGATAATGAATTCAAAGAATGTGTCATGAGGGACACTGATACTGTGAAAATGGCTAAAAACAGCAGCCGCTCTTCCTGTGAGGTTTCTCCAGACTCACTCTGGTTACTGAACAAGAAAATCTCTTGTTTTTAAACAGTGAAGCAAAACAGGAAACTACTGTTTCACGCTTTATTTACACAATGAAAAAAATTGAAAAATAAATAATTTTATGATGTTATCACTTTCTTAATTACTATAAGACGCATAAAGAAATCTGACTTTATTATCTGCCAAAAATCAGGAAAATTCACATAAAAGTGATAAAACACTTTATGTCAACCCAGCATATCACCACACTAATGGTCAAATATTACTATTATAAAAGCAGGTGTAACAGAGTGAATAACTCATTTCTATTTTCTGTCCTTTCAGCCATGCTTTCGTACACGATGCTTTACAATCTCCTCACCTTTCCTGCCGGGGTAGTTCACGTTTCCACGGTGACAGCAGAGGATGAGGAGGAACTCAAGGACTATAAAGGCATTCATCAGGACCACTGGGACAAGCTCTTCAAACAGGTAGGAAAAACCAGTGAGAGGTGACTGTTGCCAACTATATAATACAGTAGATCAACACTGTTAAGACGAAAAAACTTTTTTTTAATTAATAGTTTAAATGTTTATTCAGTGCAATAAATAGATGCCAAATAAACTTACAATATTCTGATATACAAAAATATCAACAAATAGCCAACAGCCATGGTCAAATTACGAGACAATGAGCCCTTAGATACAGACAAAGGCATAAGAGCAAGACAAAAATGACTTGTGTCTTTTGTGATGGTTTTGCATCACTTTGTTCTGGATTTGAGTCTCTTTGTTGTTCTTTGATTGACTGTCCAAAAAAAATGATTAATAATCCCTTCAGAGAGTTTGGTAGGGCGAGCAGCAAGGGTGGCATACCTCCTGCACTTGTGTTCCTGCGTATCACCCCAAACTTAAGCGCCAGGTCACATTAGTGACTCTCATAAACTGTAGTTCCACACTTGGTCAGTAGGTGGAGGCAGCAGACTGATGGTTCTGGTTACTGACTGTTTTCTGACTGGAGTCTGTGTCTGTGTTCAGGCTGTGTCTGGAGGCGAGGGTCTGCCTGTGGCTGTGCAGTGTGTCGCCCTGCCGTGGCAGGATGAGCTCTGCCTGCGCTTCATGAAGGAGGTGGAACAACTGGTCAAACAGAGCAGAGATTAAACCGGGGGGCCACAGGTAGAGCAACGAACTTCTGTGACTTCAGGTTAAATTTGCTTTGAGTACAGCAAGTGTATTGTTTGTGAAAACACAAACAATGAAATATGAGTAAAAGTTAAAACAATTAATATTGTTTTAGAAAGAAAAGGTAGTTGAATATTTTTAAATCTGTAATGATTTGAGTTTCACTCTTCTATTGATCTATTTAGTATTTTCTGTTCTTTTTTTGATCATAATAAAGATCGACTAAATGTTTACTGTTAAACTCTAAAAATAGTCAGGTTCATTGGTTAAGCATACTTTTCTGCTTGTGTTTAACTTGGTCATTGACGAACCTCAGGATTTTAACATATCATTCAATTTGTATTGTGCTTGTAAGCGCTTACGAGCCTAACTGACACTCGCAGTTATAATTGTATGATCTGCAGATCATAAATCTGTAATCTATTCTTTTTTGCCACCACTGGTATTGTTTAATATTTAACGTCATACAGCATGAACAGGAACTACAATCCATGAGAAAACTGAATTCACATTGGGCAAAGAAGCACTCCGACCACATGCAAAGATGTTTAAAATTAGAATTTATAATGAATGCAGAAAATAATATTTTCTTGTCAATCATGTCTGACTCTTTTTTACAAGAACTGGCAGCGTATTATTTTACAATGTCTGAGAGAAATCAGTTACTTTGTTTTATTCTCAGAGGAGCCACCCCTCTTATTTGTTTCCACTCCAAAAATGTTGAAATTAGTTTTCAGATGTTGGAAATCAGCAATAACATACTGTGCAGGCAAGATATAATCCACTGCTCCTCCACTGCTTATCTGTGTCAGTCATTACTCAGGATCATTTTTTTTTTAACATGTTGTTTTTGATCTGATATTTGCAGCTTTTCAAACCTGTACATTAAATCATTTTAAGTAGTTTAATATTTAATAAACTAACTTCATCTAATGTGCTGCACCCAGCAGCTGTGAAGACACAAAACCTCTTCCTTCACCTTATTCTTTACCCTCCACCTCTGCCTCTCCATCACTGTGCCACAGATGAGCACAGGCCATTTTCATTCTTTTTGTGAGTGATTGTTGCACTGATGCTATAACAGGAAACAGAAAAGAGATAAAGAAGACTAATGACACATGGCGCCTCCATCTACGAGGCCAGCGCACCATGTCTTCATATTGTGATTACCCTGTGCTATTGTAAATATGTGTTTCTGTTGGGTTAACATAAATTTACATATGTTTTAAAACTCTCCTGGGATGGGAAACCATTAGGGACAATGTTAGTGTTTTCCATTACAATCGTCCACGTTTGCACTGGTGTCTCATTGAATGGAAATGACCGTGTGCGTGCGGTAGAGGAAGGAGGGCACATTAGGCTTGGAGGAGAGCTGGAATTGAGAGGTTGTTCTTAGCATTATCTGTGGCACATAGAGAGAGAGTGTGTGGCTCTCGCTGTGCCACTCAGTCAGGGAGCATTAAGCTTTAAGAGGCAGTGAAGAGACTCAGGTCTTCAGAGGGAACTTGACATTGTTCATAAATCCCTCAGGATCTGAGACAGAAGCAATGGCATACACACGCACACACACACACACACACACACACACACACACACACACACACACACACACTCACACGTGCACAAACTCAGCCTTCAAATTGGCCCATTAAATACATTTACAGTTTGGCAGTTGTGTATTATACACATTAAAATCAATTTAAACATGATTTCTATACTGTAGCACTTTAAAAGCATCACAGATGATGAAAGCATAAGTGATATAATGCAGAAAACTATAATTGCCAAATATAGCATTTTAAACAAAAAACCGATATATAAAAGAAAAACAGTGATTAAACTGATTTCCACTGATTTTTTTTTTTTTCTCTTTTTTTTTCCCACGTAATCCTAACATTATCTTATTTGATTCACACAACACTGGCAAAAAAGACAGACATGTCATTCTTGTTAAACATGTTAAAAGAATGTGCCAGACTATGAATGTAGGAGACTTCATTTTTGCTGTTAGGGCCAACTTTCATACAAGAGACTGCAGATGAAAATTAATCCATTTTGGCTAACACAAAGCATTTACTTTTTAACAAATGTAAAACTCTCCTTGAAAAATGAAAAAATAACTAATGGCACCAAGCCAACTCATAGTTTGAAATCTATACTAACATGACATATCTCCTCACTATGAACCAGTGAAACATGTAAATGAAAACATGAACCCAAAATCTCATTTCATACAACTTTTTACAGTTTGTAAAAATTGTTTTTATTGAATTAATAAGTATTAAGAAATCATTCATCTGTAATAAAGGAGAAATAGAAAGTGTCGAACATCTGTATTAGTGTAATGTATATTTGTACATTTGCACACTTACAACATGGATTGCAAAAAAAATGTATATATGACATTTTCTGGAGCTTAGACTTGAGGCATTAATATTGCAAGTCGACCGTATCAACTCCGACTCTGGCAGCTATCATGACACTAATATTTAAAGTTTTATCAAGCGATTTCAATATCAAATCAACTGGCTTGAAAATGTCTCCAGTACTGTTGATCCCACTGATAATCAACACCCAGTTATGCAGCTTTTCTGAACTTTTAGCAATTATCAGCTAATTGCTTTAATCTGCAGGTCCATGTGTTTGACTCCAGTGGCTCTCATCAAGGCCCCCTATAAAACCACTTGCCACTGACAAATATAGATGAGCTATTTGTGCACTATGGAGATGCCTAGTAATACTTAAAGCAGAGTACTGCTGCATGATTTAAAGCTTTGAATACTTTTTCCACCATTGCACAACTTTATGTGAAATAAAACTTTGTCAGTGCAATCTAAGTCAAATCTAGTATCAGTGTAAGAAAACTTTGTAGATGCCGTGATGTAGTCATGATGTTA
The DNA here is from genome assembly GCF_021018895.1 of Seriola aureovittata. Taxonomy (NCBI): domain Eukaryota; kingdom Metazoa; phylum Chordata; class Actinopteri; order Carangiformes; family Carangidae; genus Seriola; species Seriola aureovittata. Next base: position 10,108,121 of record NC_079369.1, on the reverse strand, counting down.
TAAATAATACCGGACCTTGATTTAACATTCGAACTTGCAAAATAAAGTGAGGGAAATAGTTGAAATAGTTTGATAAGTTAAATGTAGACGGCACCTGGACAAAGCTCCGCCTGTTGTAATCGTACGGCAGAACGGTTCAACAGCCCCGACAGGCCAAGGTGCTCTTCTCATGTAACGTCTCATTGATAAGAGCAGCAAACACCTCATTTACAGGAACCTTAGGCTGTAAGATCAGGTACTTTAAAAGCCATCCAAACACATTCAGACCCTGCCTGTGTGCCAGCAAATAAAACACCTTGATATCACCACAACTAAACTAGGATGATTCTGTCTTAATGTCCCATTTCAGGGACCAAGGATCCCATAGTCTTTATGGTTCCACAGAATTGCAAGTAGTAATGTTTGACACAGCAGGGCTCCTGCCTTTCAGATGATCAAAGTGACAAGTTCAGCCTGCAACCAGAGCCACTTACAGGAGACATCAAGAAGCAGCAAGATTGGCAGCTTTTAGGTCTTTGGTCCATTTCATCAGCCATTACTACCAGCAGAGGCAGCGTGCTGCGGAGGACTAGTGGGAGGAGGGGAAGGCAGATTAACAGACAGCTGATACAGGTGTATAGGCGGTATCAAACAGCAGCTCTGTCAATACAGCAGGCTCCAAATTTCTTCAGAAGGGGCTGGGATCCCCGAAGTATGCCCACCGATTTCACTATGACAGGATTAACTGGGAGCTCCGTATGATTTTCTCAGATTCTGTGACTCAACAATTCAGTGATCCACGTTCTATCGGCTTTAAAGGCCCCTATCCCAAGTTTGAAAAGCTTACCCTTCGGACAAGGGACACTCTTTTTCTCCAGTGCGGTTCCGCTTTCCCTTTTTTGCTGCATTCAGTTGTTCATCAACCCCCGCGTCCTCGCCAGCTCTCCCATCCTCTCTTCTCTGCACATCTGCTAGGTTTGAGTTTTCCTTTCTTCCCTCCAGCGCCTTGCTTGGCCCAAGGCCCTTATAGCCAAATTGGTTTACATTGGAGAGATAAATGCTCTGCAAATGCGCTTAAACACGTACAGTAAAAAATGCAGACAGTGCGTGTCAGGATTATCACCCAAGTCAGGGGGAGAAAGGAGAGCGTCGCTGTAGCACAAAGCTGGGGAGCCAGAGTGAAGCCTGCAGATATAGTCCGTCTCATCCACTTCTCAGGAGAAAGAGAGGATTTAGCATTTGCATGCTAGTCTGTAATTCCTGGCATTATATAACTTGTCGCCAACAATCAAACTCCTGTGGTATTGTGAAAGTATTGTTTCACATGGGTGAGCAAAGTGTGGAGTTACACTCTTGGGGAAGGGGTTTTTGGTGGCAGCATTGAGACAGCTGGTCCAAGATGCATGGGAGAGACCACCCTATAAGCCCAGTCAAGAAAAATGATCCTGCAGCACAACTTGAGGCCCAACTAGAGAAGGTGCAACTCAAAATCCTCTCAAAATATTCAGCTTGGGGGCATAAATGACTCACCTTAACATGGTTAGTGATATGTAGAAAGAGGATGATCCAAACTGCCTCAGCAAGTGAAAAATAAACATCTGTTGTTCCAAAGATGCAGGTCTTAAGCTGAATCTTACAGCTGGTGAGTTAAGATGCTTCTAATGGGATTACTAATTGCATTTGATATTTATTGTATTTTACGGGGAAAAAATATGTAAAATTAGTGTTTACACATGTGAAATGTCTGTAAACCACATATGCCAGTATGTGATTTCAAATCGTAGTTTTCATGAGATGTCTTACACTTAATGTGACATATCAAAAATCCCATGTTCATACATATTTTGAATTTATAAGTAAGTAAAATGGGTAAAATGTTGCAGAAACCACATGTTCCTCTTTGTGTAGTTTTCCCATCTGCTGGAATTCAGCATGTGATGACTTTTATTTATTTATTTATTCATTTTAATGTAATGTGCACAAGGCCTGCAGTTTGAAATTAGCTTGTTGGTAAATATGATATTTGCTTGAGATTAAATTTTATATACATGAACCTGGACAAATAGATTATGATAAAAGTTTTGATATTTAAATTTTTTGTTATTGTCAGCAAACCCCATGAAAAGGCCAATACTGACTTCCCCAGGCTGTGGCACTACACCTGAAACCCATATGTTTCTAAATATGTAATGCTTTTTAATTGGTTTATTTATTTTTTAAAAAGGTCAAGTAATATCCTAAAATGGCTGTAGTTTTTATCAAATGTTACTCAAACAGGAGGAAATAGTGCATTTGTTGGGGACTATTTTCAGCTGTGGATTAATACACATTTGATGCTCTAGTGAGTATTTACAGCAGCAGGATGGTATGTGTATCAACTCAAAATAAATCATAGTGCCCCTGTTCATTGAAACGGAGGAACATGTCACCCAGTGCAATGGAGTGGCTCACTGATGTGCTATATTTAGAGTTTTTGGACAATGGTGAAGGTTTATGGCACAGAGAAATAAGCTGCATCAGATTTTGGCTACATTGAAAATACTTGGCGTACTTAAGAAGTCTTTTCATTAAAAATCATTTGAATCAATTTTAAAAAAGAGAATAGAATATAATCTAGAACTAATCACAGCAGAGGGCCACTGTAAACAGTCTCAGAAGTGCGTGCAAGTGTATATGACATCTCAAGGTGAAAGAGGTCTCACTTGGTGAAGACAGGCAGAGCTTATAGACACAAAGTGGATCCTGAAGATTCAGGAAACAGCATTCTCCCTTCCCACCTGCTGCTGCTTCTGCTGCTGTCGTCCCCTGGGGGACACCAAGCTGCTGTCCCTGTCTGCTAGCATCAGTGTAAAACCCCTCCACATGCTCTGCCATGGGGATTTGGGTGTAAAACTTCCAAAAAAGACCACAGCCCCCCCCCCCCCCCCCCCCCCCAAAAAAGGCCCCTTTTCTCATCCCCACGACCTACCCCTCCCTCCAAATCAACACCGTCCCCCTCAGACCTCCCAACACAAAGCCCTCAGAGCAAACCCAGCACAGAAATCATAGCACACCATTCAATCATTGTTTTTTCCCCTCTCTCACCCCTTTTATGGTCCCACTAAAGGTTTTAGCTGGGCAGAGAAGGAGGGCTGTCACTGAGGAAACCTTAGCCCATTGATGAAGTGACAGGAGCTGCCAGAATATGATCCTAATCCTGTTTCCAGCATTCTTTTAGCCCGCTGGCATCGCAATTCCTCCACACATTCTCTGAGCTGTCAACTAGGAAAATCCCTCTAATAGCGCATTGCCCAGATACACATCAAAGAGCTCCTGGAAACCTTCAGCGGCTTAGCTGCCATAGACACACTCACACACACACTCTCTCTCTCTCCCTTTCTCCCTCTCTCACACACAGACACATACGCAAAGAGAGCATTCCCGTTAATTTACACCCATATGATGTTTCCAAACACACAAAACCCAGACGTTCATGACAAATTGACCACATATTTAAAGAGAACACCCGAAAATAACCCACAGGCATTTGTAAAAATTGTCTTGTCAGCCTCAAGCTTGTTTTTATGCATTGTAACCAGCCCCATACTAAACCTCTCACCCCTCTCACCTCCCCTTCTGTAGTTAGAAAGTGATATAATCTTTATGGTCATGCAGCGAGAAACCGGGAAAGAGCAGGGGAAAAAAAAAAAAACAGGTGTCTGAACTTCGCTGACTCCGGGAACCCTTTCAGTCCTATTTTATCTCATTCTATTCTTACTTAATCCATCGATATCCCAACCAAAGGTAATCTTCTTATGGCAAAGCATTCTGTTTCGGTGCAGCCAAACCTCGATTGACAGGGGAGGGGAGCAAGTGAGGGAGAGAGTGTACGAGGGGTGGATGGATGGGTGGGTGGTGGATTGGAGACTCTTTAGAGCCTGACACTGTGCTTCAGTCATTTCATTTAGGATTAGTTATTCTGCAGCGGGTGAACAAGTGGCAGGCTCTCCCCTATGTGGTGTGTAAACCTCACCGTTGAGGATGGTAGACCTCCTGCGTCTAAATTATTTACGGATCATCAAGCTGTCTTCAGTGGAACATATTAACCGAACTTTCAATTTTTTTTTAATATAAAAGGTTTGAAGGTAATGTGTGTGGAAAGATTCAGTTTTCTGTCAGTCCCACTCAGCGCCATCAGACAGCCGCAGAGGAGCCAGATTCGGCGCACCCTAAACTAATCCCTCTCTTGTTGCCAACTTCCTCTCACTTGAGAAACTTTGAAAAAATCGTTTTTGGAAGACATATGTTGTGGGTGCGTGTTTGTGCGCATATATATGCATGTTGGTGAGATGTCCTGCTGTGTGATTATAATGTTGACTGCTTGTCTGGTCTCCTCCTGACTCACCTTGTAGCTGACCAAGGTCCAAAGTTTCAGAACTGCCATTAGGAAAATTGTATTTTTGGATCACATTTATGCAGTATTTTTATATCCTTCAATTCAGAATATCACACAGGGAATTCCACTTTATGTTTGTTATTTTCTTTAATTTTGAGTAACAGGTGTTAATTCTTTTAGGCTGCGTTTCCCTCTTTGCTTTGGAAAAATGGCAAAATGAGGCAAGTAAATATTTTCATGCTCTATCCCGACTGACAACACTGAGAACAGGAGTCATTCTTAAGTGTGATTTATTCCCTTGAATTAAACAGATAAATTACTCACATTTCAAACAATTGAGAAATACATGTCTTGAATCTACATTGATATAATACATAGAGAATTGGCCTGTGCGTCTTTCTGCTGAAGCCACTGGTGCAGGAAAAAAAAAGTGGTGGGTTCAATCTGGCACCCGAGTTAACAAAAATATACTGTATGTGGGCTGGGTTCATATTTATTTATGACCGTGCCTCCTCTTCAGATTCTCCCTTTATTTCATTTCTGCTGTAGGTCCTTTTGCTTAAAGCCACAATTGAGAAATGAATTGAATGTTTTCTGTCAAATCCTTCACATAAAAAGCCAGGCAGACGGAGGCAAACACTGTGGGATATTTACAACGCTCAATGGATTCTTGCAGGTAGAGCTGTAACTCTAAACAAGGAGAGGGAAAAAAAAAGCCCAAAACAAAAACCGTACGTCTTGGGGATTATAGTGACCGGTCTGAGCTTTATTTCTAATATCAGATCTGATGTGACTTCATTCTGTGTTGTGCGGCTGTAAGCCATGCTTCAGAGAGCTGCATGCATGCATAGTTCACGTTCAGGTGTTGGATTATAGAATATTTTAATATCTCGTGTCTGTCCAGGAATGAGACTGACGGCTCTGTGTTTCAGGACCTGACTTTACAGAGGAGGCTCAAATCATAGTGAGCAGCTAGCATTAGAAGAAGTGGCTCAAGCTGTTAATCAGGAGGAGTCAAATACAAGCGAGATCCATCCACACAGGCAGAGAGAACTGCTCAGTCATAACTGCAGTCCAGTTGGGTTTTTTTGTTCGTTTTTTTTTTTTTTTTTTGTCCATCGAGTTTTTGCTTTCTGTGAAGTCTGTCCAGCAGCAATGTTCTTCATGTTGTGGTGTGCTCTCAGCAGGGAGCTGCGTGCCAATATGAAGACGATGGGGTGAAGGTGAGGGGGGGGCTCCTAAAGTGCCTGCTCTGAAACACATTTGTGGTTTTCATATGTCCCTAAAAATATGTTGTTTCTGCTGTTTGTCATTTCGTTTTGGTTTTGAAATTGAGTTCAGCTGAAATCTAGGAAACTGCAAACAAAACATCCTCAGCGGTTGTTTTGTTTAATTATGTGAAAAAAGCAAAAATTTGAAATTTGGAGAGATTTTGAACAGAGGAATTTTTTTACTTATCGTTATGACAGCCGGTTGGGTAGCAGTCAAAAAGGCTTTCGTTTAAATGTGACATATTTCTAATGTATTTTTGGATGTGTAGATGTAGTTGCTGTGCCGGTGTGAGGTCGAGAGCAAAGTGTAGGGGAGCCAGAGTCTCCTCTTGTGGGCCCATAATTCATAGCTACGCCCCAGAGCAGAGGCCCAACACGTCGACTGAGCAGGATGAGCTTCAGTTGGGGAGCGTGTCCAATCCCAGCGAGGCTGCGTGCTGCTTGGCCCTCAGACGGAGGTTCTCAATGCTGGTGGTCTTGCTGTTGAGGCTTCCCGGGAGGCTGCCTGGCGCCGTCTGCAGCAGCGGGCTGTTCCACACCTGCTGGGCCTGCGACAGGGTCTGGTAGTAGGACTGGCAGGGCAGCGAGCCCAGCGGGGACGGCATATTGACGTTCATGCCCAGGTAGGGCAGAGAGGACGGCGTGCTCATGTCAAAGGACGGGTAGTGCACCAGGTTGTTGGTGGCGGCCATGTGCTGGCGAAACTGCTCCTGCAGCCGGAAGAGGCTGAGGGGAGACGAGGCGTAGGAGTTGCTCTGAGCCAAACCGCCGGTCACGCTGCTGGAGGAAGGCAAGGCGGGGGAGCCCAGGGGGGAGTCTGATGGAAAGGAAGAGAGGACATAAGTATGTTTTGACACACACAGATCTCGACTATGGAGATCATTTTTTTGTGTTTTTCAGAGAATTGTGTGTTTTTGTTTAGGATTTAGAGACTAATTCTGTAGAAATGGCTGTAAATGTAAATGATTGTGATTAGGTTCTAATCAGGGGAAATTAATAGTTAGAGTAAATGCAATCATTCGACTTCTATATCTTACCTGATGTGGGGCTGAGTCGTTTGCAGGATGGGGAGCTGCTCCCCAGCTGCGCTCCCCCCTCCCCCTGCGTCTCCTCCCTGATCTTCCCCCTCGTCTCCCCCCTCATTTCGTCCTCCTCTCTGTCAGCATTATCTTCTGCTGCTGACTCGCTGTCCGATGGCTCAGGGGAGGTGACGTTGACTTCCACGCTCATCTCACCAGGCTGCGGCTGTGCTGCCGCCAGCCTCTCTGTGTCTGAGTGACAGGATGAAAGAGAGGAGGGAGGGGGAGGAGTGCGGGCCTCAGGAACCAGGGTGGCGGTGGTGGAGGTGGTGGAGGTGTTGGTGGTGGTGTTGGTGGTGAGGTCGGCCTTGGAGTCCTCTGTAGAGCCCTCTGCCGCTCCAGACGCCTCCTTCTGTTTTTGGAGCTGCTCCTTCTGCAGGCTGCGCTGCTTCTTACGAAACTTGGCCCGACGGTTCTTGAACCAGACCTGGCAGATAGATGAACAGGAAGATCAGAGCTTGGGTTAAGTACTGTTCAACAGTGGACCTCGCCTCTCCATCTTCACCTTTACTGATACATGATTGCCTCTAAATCAACCTTTATAACCTTTAATTAGCAAATGACGGTTCAACAGGCAAACATGACACAGGGTAAATGCATTCTGAGTTTTTTTTACCTGCACACGCGCCTCTGGCAGGTTGGTGCACATGGCCAGACGCTCACGCATCACCACATCGGGGTAGTGGGTCTTCTGGAAGGTTTTCTCCAGGGCCTCCAGCTGCTGGGCGGTGAAGGCTGTCCGGCTCCGCCGCTGCTTTCGGTGCTGGGAGCCATACCGGGCCTCAAGGATAATGTCTTGAAATGTGCAGCCGTTGAGAAACAAGAAACACGAGCAGTTTAATTGAGGGACAGGTCAAAGAGCAGGTGATCACCCTGAGAGCAGCACACACTGACTACATGTGAAAATACACTGTTTGAAGTATAAGCAGCTGCTGCTTTGTGAGAGAGATGCAGTTCACATTGGAGGGAAGTTGGGAATTGAAAAGCAAAGTGAGCAACTGGTTCTTACCAGCCAGTCTCTCTGCAAGAGTGAGTGCATGCACAGAAGGCCTGTAGTCGGGTGCGTGCTGGGCCTGTTGCGCCGCCTGCTGGTGGAGGTTGTACATGGCGCTCAGTGAGTTCATGGCGTGGAGAGAGTAGCCGTTCACCCCGTAGTGCTGCATGCCCGACGCGCTGTCTGCGGAGGAAGAAACAAGCTGCGGTGAGTGTCGGGACCCGAAACCAGTCGGACAGTTTCTGCTTGTCTATTGCTGCTATTTAAATAAAAATAAAACCTTTTAAAATACGGGTTTATGTGTGTTGTAACCTAACTGAGTGAAATGACAACAGGTGAAAAATGAGCATTAAAGACTGCGCTCCTAAGGAAAAATAGTTCCCTCATTTTATCCAGGAATGACAGAACAGATGACTTGTTGTGACTGAGACGGAGAAGTTGATCTCAAAGTTCATGTGTGTTGTTGCAGAGTTACAATCGAGAGAGAGCAGACGGATATTTTAAAGAAACGGAGGGTTTGCCCATATTTGCTCACATTAACCGTTGGAAAAATGTTTAGATTTGAAACTGTTAATATAACATTATTTTTATTGTTATTATCTATTTAAAGCTGCCAGAAAAAAAAACATGGTGGCATTTATGAATCTACTGTGCCAACAGAACAATTTTACAACAGGCTAAAATAAGTCAGTTCCATTCAGCAATGAAACAACGAACATAGCCAAAGATT